>NC_054539.1:51449287-51589094 GCF_017654505.1 Polyodon spathula
TCTTTCAGTAGTGACAGAGTTGTTACACAGCACTTTTGAAGCAGGTCTTTTTCAACATTATTTGACCATAGTTCAGCATGTAGCAAATAATAACTAACCTGCAGAGAAATATATCTGAGGTTATCCTTTGCCTTAACCTGTTAGTGTTGAAATGAGTAGTACACCATACTGAATATAAGAAAATGGAAAGAGAAACAAACTTTGCAAATTGAGGGCCATAAATGACTAACTTTAGTCGCATGACTGGTAGAGCATTGGTTAGGAAATCACACATCTTGATTAAAAATAGTTTAAATCGGGCATCATAACCCCAGGGTTATGCACAAACCACAGGCCTGTATTGTTTTATATTTATTGTTTTAACAATTTCAGGTGAAACCAGTCTGTACAAACGTGTCTCTAAAACTGGTCTGTAAAAACATTCAAAATATCAATCTGGCACTGTTTTCGATCGGCAGTTTATAATCCAGTCTGCATTATAGCAAAGGTCAAATGGAATTACCTGACAAATGCAATCAAAGCTAAATCCAGTTCATATGACATCAGGATCATTTCAGTTTAGTCACAAAAATGTTGAAAGACAGCAAACTACATAGCAAACTGTATGTGGCAATATTTTTCTATAGAAAATGTAATTACAAGATAGATCACAGTACCTCAAGGTTAGGAAATCACACATCTTGACAAAAATAATAAATCCTCAGACTCCCAGGGTTAGCACAAACCACAGGCCTGTATCTGTTTCTTTGCCACATTTCCATCTGTGTGACAACATGGAATCAAAATGGATTTAAAAGGAGTCTTTTGCCACATTCAAATAACTCAAAAAAAGTCCATAATGTCAAAGTGAAAAATAAAATCTACAAATTGTTCTAAATTAGGTATTCACCCCCTTGAGTCAATATTTGGTCGAGGCACCTTTGGCAGCAATTACAGCCATGAGTCTATTTGGATAAGTCTCTACCAGCTTTGCACATCTGGACACTGCAATTTTTGCCCATTCTTCTTTGCAAAATTGCTCAAGCTCCGTCAAGGTGGATGGGGACCTTTGGTGAATAGCAATTTTCAAGTCTTTCCACATATTCTCAATTGGATTGAGGTCCGGGCTTTGACTGGGCCACTCCAGGACATTGACCTTTTTGTTTTTAAGCCACTCCAGTGTGGCTTTGGTTATATTTTTAGGGTCATTGTCCTGCTGGAAGATGAATCTTCTCCCAAGTCCCAGGTCTCTTGCAGACTTCAACAGGTTTTCCAAGCCCTGATGCAGAGAAGCATCGCCATAGCATGATGCTGCCACCACCATGCTTCACGGTAGGAATGGTGTTCTCAGGATAATGTGCGGTGTTAGGCTTGCATCAAACATAGCGCTCAGCGTCGAGGCCAAAAAGTTCTATTGTGGTCTCATCAGACGATAGAATCATCTTCCACTTGGTCTCAGAGTCTCCCACATGCCTTCTAGTCGAGATTTGATGTGAGTTTTTTTCAACAATGGCTTTCTTTTTGCCACTCTCTCATAAAGGCCAGTTTTGTGAAGCACCCGGGCTATTTTTGCCATATGCACAGTGTCTCCCAGCTCAGCTGTGGAAGACTGTAACTCCTTTAGAGTTGCCATAGGCCTCTTGGTGGCCACTGACTAGTGCTCTTCTCGCCCGGATACTCAGTTTTTGAAGACAGCCTGTTCTAGACAGATTCACAGTTGTGCCATATTCTCTCCATTTCTTAATAATGGACTTTACTGTGCTCCGGGGGATATCCAATGCCTTGGAAATGTGTTCATATCCTATCCCCGATTGGTGCTTTTGAAAAATCTTATTCCGGATTTGCTTTGAATGTTCCTTCGTCTTCATGATGTAGTTTTTGTTAGGAAATGTACTAACCAACTGTGGGACCTCCAAGAGACAGGTGTATTTAACCTGAAATCACGTGAAACACCTTAATTGCACACAGCTGGACTCCATTCAACTAATTATGTGACTTCAATAGACAATTGGTTGCACCAGAGCTTATTTAGGTGTGTCATAGCAAAAGGGGTGAATACTTATGCAATCACTTATTTTCTGTGTTATATTTGTAATTAATTTAGAACAATTTGTAGATTTTATTTTTCACTGACATTATGGACTTTTTTGTGTTGATGTAGCAAAAACTCCTGATTAAATCCATTCTGATTCCATGTTGTAACACAATAAAATGTAGAAAAGTCCAAGGGGGTTGAATACTTTTGAGAGTCACTGTATGTTTTAATATAGGGGATACTGTACCTTTCGATGTAGCCGTCACCTTAACAAGGGGTTTAGAAGTTAAAAAGCTTGTCAGTCTCCCTATGAGGGGTTAGCTTCATTGTTGCTTTAGTTTGCTACATTGTCGCTTATTATAACTAAGCGTAGGTAGTGATGACGTTTTGGAAGCTGTACGTGCAAGGCCTCCCACAGAGACAGTCCTCTCACAAAGGCGTCACCACAGAGCACGCCTTAGGCCTGCAGTTATACCCATCATAGTACAAGCAACTGAAGAAAAAAATACATAGAAAATAAATAGAAACAATTCAAACATCAATCAATTATATATTTACATAATTACAAATATGCCACATTTATACAGATATGTGTACGTATCATGAAAGAGCACATATTTATATAGGTCTGTGGTTCAGAAGTGTTGATCTGTCTTGGGGGGGGGGGGGGGGGGGGGGGGGGGGGGGGTACCTAATTTTTTTCTGCTTTTTAATAAATACTGTATATTTATTAACATGAAGGGTAGACATACATTGTCTTTGGACATAGCTGGGATCAAAACAAGGACAGGAATTAATTCAGTTTGACATTTAAGCAGCTCACTGCATAACTTTAACAGAGTTTTTACAGCAAGGGTATTCTCAAACAGCTGCTTTAATATTATAACAAGGGCATAACGCAGTTCATGGTAAATGGTTTTATACAGAACTATAAACCCACAACAGAAATACAACATGACAGGCCAGAGACAACAAAAAACAATAATAAAAAAAAGCCGCCGGCAGTATCATTAAGATGGAAAAGGGCATGACCTGAAGTGAAACATACTCGCGCTATGCAGAGACACTTTTAAGCATTTTTCTATTAAAAATAGATTTTCCAATACTTGAACTTTATTAAATGAAATTAAAGCACTTTTCAGTATTTGAGGCACCTGCACTAACAGTGATATTTATACTACATATGAAATGCAAGCATGCAAAAATTAAAACAATAAAAATCCAATAGAAGACACAGGCTACAACAAATAAATAACGAAGAGGAAAAAAAAGAAATATACATAAATAAACAAATAAATAAAATAAACAAATACAGTAAACAAAATCTGACCCGAATCATCCATGGTGAAAAGAATGACGTAACAGTCTTAAATTTCTTGTGGAGTGTGGCGTGTGGAGCTTGCGAGTTCAGTTCGTGTGTAACTTTTTTTTTATTTTATTTTTTTATATAGACTCAAAAAGAAGAAATACTACATTTAATGACAGTATAATTAAGCTTGAAAACTGGGGGGTATGCTTGCATATGTCATCCACCTGACCAAAAGGTGTGGATACATATACCACTGCGTGCTGCGTGTTTTAGTGAACATGGAAAACAAATACAAATATATGCATTTCCAGACATTTTATCGTCCTCACCTCTTGTAATGCTTGATTACATCTACAGGGGAATTGTGCTGGGCTGCCCTGTATTGCGTTGCGTCTGCTTTTGAATGCCTGTCACAGTAGCGTCAGGAGAGATAAGCTTTTCTTGCATCAACATGACATTTTTCAAACTCTTTACTTTCTACAATGTTGCAGGAGCGTTTGACTGGACTAGGGCAGATATCGATCGTGCTGGTAAGGAAAGGGATTAAGGGCTCCGGAATCGAGCATTGTATAGGGCCACCACGGGACAAACGCCGTCACACTGATTGTGTTGAATTACAATCATTCAGAACTTAATAAATACAGACAGGTTACAGGTAAACAAGACAAGTAAACAAACATTTCAGCTAGTTTTTTTTGTGGTATGTTGATGAAAGAGATTCAGATTAGTCTAAAGTCAGTGGACGTATAGAAATTCCCAAATTATACATCGTATTAAAATACACTAGTAAATGTGGCATTATGTGGGGAAATAAATCCGCAGTTCCTATATATATATATATATATATATATATATATATATATAGATAGATATATTATAATATATATAATGATATATATATATATAATGGAATATATAAATATAATAAATGGAAGTTTATTAAATATACGTTGTTTAATAACAATTGGGCAATGTGTAATTGCATACTTAAAAACAGAAAAATAACTGATAGGCCTGAGTGATTTGTCAAAACAGGGAGTCAATGGAATTTGATTGTGGTGTAAACTGAGTATTGTGGGGTGGTAAATGAGATCTAATCCTAGCTACTGTAAATTCCTGAAGGAAACAAACGTCTCCCACGGTTCTCTGTTCACACACTTCAAATGATAATAAGATCATCTGGTCTCTGGATAATACACTGAGAATGATGACTGCAAAAGTTAATACTACTAGATATTTCACCAAAGTACAGAGCAGCAATGCTGCTCTGTACTTGTAGGAAATCATCTGGGGTTACTCCAGCTAGTCCTATTACTAATTAAATATGTTGGTATTTCGGAATAGATCATATACTTTAATTGTAGGTAAAATATTTGAATGAGAAGCCATTTTTTTCTCTCTGTGACGTCATTTTATCGTCAAAGATAGCTTATGTTCCTGCTCCATAATTATGCTGCAAACACATGTTAATAAGAGGAAATAGAGTAAAACATATAATTTGAATAAACCTCTATATTTCACAAAATGTTAACATGTTCTTGTTAATGTGGTTCTTGTTTGTGGTGGTAATGGTAGTGAAGGTGGCTGAGGGTAATGGCAGTGAAGGTTGCTGGTAATGGCAGTGAAGGTGGCTGGTAATGGCAGTGAAGGTGGCTGAGGGTAATGGCAGTGAAGGTGGTTTATTTTAGAACTAATACAATATAAGTCAGTCAAGCTGCAGGGCACAGCCTATGCTGGCTACAGCTTGATGTCAGTTTAAAAAGACGACATTGATATAAACAGCAAAATAAATACATCTTGCCCAAAATTAATATATTTACTAAATGTTTCTCAAGTAAGATGCACATGGTTGTTTATGTAAAGCAAACAAACAAATAAATACAGACAAATAATAAGCATTATTAGGTGAACTGCAAACGTCTGCAATAAAATACAGAAAGCTGTATGCATACAAGTTTGGTGAGAAAAAGGAACCTTGGTACATGCTAAAAGGGGAATGTGATACATATCGATTATAGGATATTGCAGGACTATTAGTATATAGCTGTAGGTGTTATGGTACTTGCAATAGTTTACTTTTCCTTACTGTAGTATATTACAAGGTAATACAGAAAATACTGTTGTATACTACATTGTACTAGTAATTGTATTACTGTAATAAATAGTGCAGTGCATACTATAATACGCCATCATATTGTATTCTATAAATTTCTATGGTACTAGATTATTTTCATGTGGAAGGGTGGGGAGTATTATTAAAAGTAGTGTCAGACGGAGCAGTGAAGCCACGTTTTGTTTGGATTGTATTTTTTGTCATCTATCGGGGACTACGGATAGGCATGCAATTGTATTTTGCACAGCAACATACACAGACGCAGCTTTAAACAACAAGTCAGGTCCGACATACAATTATCTTATATATATTATATATATATATAAAATATATATATATATCTACAACTTTGAAATTATTTCCTCTATGGGTGAAACTAACTTTAGAGTTATCGTACATTATCTGCCTCTGCCGGTGTATACTGTATAATAGTGAAAACTGCCCTATTTTGTAATCGATACCAGCATTGTTGAGACTACACACACACACACACACACACACACACACACACACACACACACACACACACACACACACACACACACACACACACACACACACACACACACACACACACACACACACACACACACACACACACACACACACACACACACACACACACACACACACACACACCAAAAAGGATCACCTTTGTGAGTCCGGAAACCACGCCTTCGATTGTCTGTAATGCGCGATTTTCAACCTAGAGTATTCCATGATTGGACAAGAAGGGCTGCCAATCAGAAATTGTTTCATTCCTTTCCGTTCAATAGTTGACTTGAAGCTTTAGCTTTTGCATATATGTTTCAGTATGGGCAGCTAAAAAAAGAGCAGGGTGGTTTTTAGTATCACAAGTTTCTTAAAAAGAACACATATCTAAAAAAACAAGAACATCGGCTCCAAATGGCTAGATATATTCACTAGCGTTGGACGAAAGCATCCAAGGTTTTAGACTTTTTTTTTTAATTGTTATTTTTTATTATTGCTATTTTTATATATCGAGAAAATGCCAGCTGCAACTCTTTTGCCTTTCACTACTACTCCGATTAGGAAGTCTGTAAGCCCCAGCGCTTTCCGACTCACGGAGAAATTTATTTTGCTTTTAGCTTTCAGCGCTTTTGTCACTCTGTGTTTCGGGGCATTTTTCTTTTTGCCGGATTCGTCTAAGCTGCTGAGCGGAGTGTTTTTCCATTCTTCCTCCGTGGAGACTAACACAAAAACAGGCACATACAGCGATGGTATCCACGGGGCAGACAATGATGAAAACAAGTTAACAAGGATCCGAAAAGATCACGAGAAGGCTCTGAGCGAAGCGAAGGACACGCTGCAGAAGCGACCAGACGAGATCCAACGAGACATTCAGAACGAGAAGGAAAAAGTTATTAAAAATGTATTTGTTAACAGAGGAGACGATGACAGTTTGACCAAAATTAAGTTTCAGAAGCCACCCGGAGCATTGGGGCGTGAACCTTCAGACCCGGAAACCAAAGAGAAAAGGGCAAAAATAAAAGAGGTAAGGTGAAAGAATGACACAGTATCAACTTTATACCCACAATACGGTGCAGGATTCTGTAATCTACATCTGTTGCCTTTTAATTAGGCGTATTTCAAGCTGGTTATTGTGTGTGTGGCTGTGTGTACACATGTGAGATATGCATATAAAGCGGTTAACCATCTGTGCATATGAAAAAGTTGTTTTCTGCATTAAAAAACAAAACAAAACAAAACAAAAAAAACGGTGCCTTGTGTAAGTTAGTACAGTGTACAACACTGCTATTGCGCAGTGAGTAAATACCATGCCACCTGAAGAAAGTAGTTGCACATCATTGTGAATCCTGAATTGCGTGTGCTTGCACTGTCATGTGCATTGCTGCATAAATCTAATGGGGGGGGGGGGGGGGGGGGTGTGTGGGGGGGTGTGGACCGTGGTAAAAAAAAACACCTTCTATATCTAAAAAAAAACAAAAAACAAAAAAAACCCAAAAAACACTTTTTCAAATCTGTACAACAAATATTTAAAATCCACTTCTTCAAACTTATTGTATGATTTATAAATATTTTGTACATGAGCACAAAATCAAATATTAAATGTTAATGAAATCGAGTCTCAAGTGACAGGCTTTCTTTTTCTGGATGAATTTAGATTTATGAAGTTTCTTTCATTTTAAAAAATGTCATTTGTTTGAAACGCGTTATATGCCTAAAAGAAGGATTATCAGCAAAGGCAAGAGTTGTGGAGGTACAGTAGCTTTGAAGTTATTAGGGAACCTTTGGCTCCCATGTTATAAATCGGGTAACCTGTTGTAAAACCTAGGTAGAAAAATGGAAGAACTGTTGTAATTTTGTTTGTAAACTGTAGTATAACTGCTAGGCAGTGTTCCAACAGTGAACCAACGCTGTTAGCAATCATTCGTTCATTGTCATGACTTTTTTTAAAACCTTTACATCTGAAAATGAAGGATGATAAAGCTTTTTTTTATATATATAAATTCTGAAAAACTGACAAAATGCCTCTTCAGAATAAAACTTTATTCATAAGTTTAAAACAATTTAAAACAGGGATTTCATCTGGAACATAAATACATAAAGATTATACATCAAAATATGTTGACAGTAATACATAACTCGCCAATTAATGGGAAAACAACTGATAGTATATTTTAAGATAGATTTCAGATATGTTTAATGAAGATAAAAAAATATGGTATCTAAGATGTTTCTATCAACAGGCTTAATGCTTTGCTCCAAAATTAAGAATACAACATATTTCTGTAATTCTAATAATAGTTTCTCTCATATTCTAAGTATTATATTGGTCTGTCTCCAGAACTCAAATGAAGGTGGATTGATATCCATTCAGTTTATTAGGATGCAGCCTTTAGCAGTGGTCAGTAAAAACAAAATGATTCTTTTCTGAGATTTCTTTATAAGATGATAATTCCCCCAGAATCATTTGTATAGGATCATTTCTTAAATGTAATCCCAGGATATTTGATATAAAGTGTATTACTTTTGGCCGGATGTAATTTTCTACATTCCCAAAGCATATGTATTCATGTTCCATGTTTACTGTCACATCTCCAACAGTTTGAGTTCTGTTTTGGGTTTGATCTGTATAGTTTATATGGCGTATAATGGCAACGATTTATAATTTTGAATTGAATGGAGCGAAGCTTAGCATTGATGGAACAAATTTTAACATTAGAATTGATATGGTTCCAAGCTTCTTGAGAGATTTCAACCTGCATATCTTTCTCCTATTTATTTTTGATGGAGTAATTTTTTTTTTATGTTAGTATGAAGCAATATACATTATAAAAACCTGAAACAAATTTCTGAGCTGACTTAATATTAAGAAGATAAGTTTCAGTTTGTGTTAATTTTGATTCAGTGAAGCTTGGATCCACACTTCAATTGCCTGAGAGCAAGCTTAAGTTTACTAAAAAAAAAAAAAAAAAAAAAAACATATTTTCTTGTGTTAAACCCAAGTTATTTTTAAACATTCTATAACTTATAAATTGTCCTTTATAAAAGAAATCGCCATAACAATTAATTCCTGCTTTAGTCCATGACTCTTCATAGAGCATTTTCTTATTATACATTGTAGTTATACCATAAATCTGAATGGTTTTGAATCATTTAACATACATGTTAAGATTGAAAAAATATGATCTCCAAATTTGAATGTATACATATGCTTAAGGAAGGTGAAGGGCAGTGAAATGAAATTGCCCTGAGAGAAACAGGAGTAGCCAGTTGTTGCAAGATAAAGCCATAAAGGAGGGTTAGGAATGAAAGAAAAACAGAATCTTAATGATCTAAAGTGATATGTCATGTAATAATTTTTAGTATTGGGTAAGAATACCACCCCATTAGTATGTGAAAGCATTAAAGCTGATATTTTCAAACAAGCCTTGTTACCATTGCATATAAAATTAGTCTAAATTAGAAATATCCTTATAAAAGGAACCAGGTAGAATTATAGGCAACATAGACATCGTGTATGCTATCATAAGATGGAACATCATTTTGATTACATCAATTTTACCCCAAAAAGATGTTGGAAGTATTTTCCAATTATCTACTTTAAATTTAATTTTCCCTAAAAGTGGTTTAAAATCTAAATCATACATTGTTTTATAATTTTGGTTAATTGTTAAGCCAAGGTATTTAAAACCATTTTGTAGCCATTGAAACTGATAATCTCTAAACAGAGATGGAAAACAATCTTTTGAGATTGGTAACGCTTGAGGTTTGGACCAGTTAACCACGTAAACAGATATGTAGCCAAAATCTTCAATGGCTTTCATACGGCTAGGAAGGGAATTTGTTGAGTTGTTTAGTGTAACTAATAAATCATCTGCATAAAGCATTTTCTTTAATTGTTAAACCAGTTATAGACTTGTCATTTTGTATATATGCTTCCAGACTTTCTATTACTAAATTAAATAATTATGGTGAAACTTGACATCCCTGACGCATTCCATGTGAAATATTAAAGGGCTTCGATAAAACAGTACCAGTGTATACAGAAACTTTTATATAATGTGGCTATCCAATTTATAAAGTTGCCTTTAAAACCCATACAATCTAACTCAGCATGTAAGAAATTCCATTCCACTCTATCGAAGGCTTCATCTGCATCTAGAGATATTACTAAAGCTTATTGACCTTGATCTTTGAAAGCTTCTAAAACAGTTAGAAATTGTAAAACATTATCTGACAAATCTTTTTTTCATTAAGCCCTTTTGTTCCGGATGAATCAGTTCTTCTATTACACTGGACAAACATTCAGCTTGGATGAAAGATAATATTTTACAGTGTTTGGATTAGTGCTATTGGAAGATAATTAGAGCAGCATAGGGGGTCCTTTACTTCCTTATGTAATATGAGGTAAATTAATAGATTGTCCTTCCCAAAACTGTCACAAAGTAGTTCACAAGCAAAGTCCACCAAATTTTTTCAGGCACTCCAATAATTCTGTTATATTTTCTTCTATTACGGTTCTCTTGGTCTGTTATTTTATCTCTGTGTTTATTTTGTATTTTCTGTGGGTGTCTTCTGTGGAAGAAATACGAGTTTCCGTCTCGGTTATCCTTTCTTCCAGATTTGATATTTTCTCCTATGTTTTTTGTATTCTTTTCAAGCAGGTTTTGAAGAAGTTCTTTGATGGCCTGTAGTTTGTTCAAAATAGTGGTTTGACTGATATCCTGTTCTGTATAAGGTGCTTCCTCAGAGCCGTCATTGCTGTTCGTCGATTCGCACTTCTGTCGCTTTTTTGGAGCTACTGGAGTTGCTCCTTTTTTACTTATTTTTTTGGTTGCAGCTGGCTTATTCATGTTCGATAAAACACAAAATGTAATTTTATTTTGGGGAAAAAAAAGTAAAATTGACCAAAAAGGATTATATTATAGAATACTGAGAGGAGCACTGTCGTCTCGCTCATCTCCGATTTTCTGCATCACGTGACTCCCCCAAGATGCCAAGTTTTTAATGTTGCATTTCGTGGCACAAATGGCCTCAATACAGAATTTGCAGATAAGTGTACCCCCCCCCCCCCCCCCAAAAAAAAAAAAAAAAAAATTAAAAGAAAACCTTCAACATTTTATGATGAGACCATTTTAAAAAAAGGTTTTGCTTTTATTATTAAAGGTAGTTTTTAATGCAAAATCGCGGGCTTCTTTGTCATGTACTGAACTAAACCATTGCACTGTTGCTGCAGTAGAAGGGAAGTTAGTCTTCTGCAAGCTCGGCCTTATCTCAGGAAATAAAAAAGGAAACACATGTTTCAGCCCAATAAGTACACACTTGTAGTACCAAGTACATTTTAAAGGAAACTCCTATAAAGACATTCAGGACATGTATTCTACATGTTTTTATGTAAGCACCATTTTTGGGGTTCTTTCACTGAGAAATACATATAAAGTTATGTAGTTTTAACACTTTTTTTTTTTTTTTCCCTTCAGCAGCCTAGTTTAAGCATTGTCCTCTGCCATTTACAGTCACCTGGTTTTCAATGTCTTGACTCAAACACGCCTAGACTACTTACCTTCATACTCATTTTAATTGTCTTCTGCATTTGTTTTACAAAATACATTTACGATTCACTTACTGTCTGACTGTTGGCTGGTACCTAGAGTGATGCCACTTGTGTGAACAGGCTTTCGAAGTAGATTGTTTTTCAGTCATGACCATGTATTGTGTGTACATGAGGAACACAACTGTGTAACAGCCAGGCACCTTTCATAGTTAAAAAATGGCACCTGCTGGGATGATCTGATTACCATTTGCTACATAAACAGTAATGTGTCATTGACATTTTGTCACAACCGGCACACGAATTGGAGATTCTGTAATAAAGTCTTTGCAGTACTTGTTCTTTCATGTAATCAAGTTGAATGAGGTGTAATCAAGATAACTGGGGGATCTAATCTACCTTTTGAATCTAAAATATGCAAACCTGTTCTGCTTGCAGCTTTTTCTTACTTGTCTGTCTGCACTGTGGCATGTTGCCTCTATCATTTCACAGATACCCCCCCCCCCCCCCCCCCCCCCCCCCCCCCCCAAACAAAGTCATGATAACATTATAGCTAGCTATTTTTTTTTTCAGTCAGAATTTTGATAAAGTAATAATTATCTACCTGTTATGTTCATTTTAGCATGGGCCGTTTTTTAAAATGCTTTGTAAGCACCAACTGCAGCAGACTTACGCAAAACAAAGCTTTATTTAACAGACACCATTCCAAGCATGTTATCAGTCACATTTTACCTCTAGTAAAAATATTAGTAATAATAATAATAATAATATGAACTTACACTTGTCAAGTGACACTAGCACAGTTTGCATTTAGCTTTTCTTTTCAAACAGCAAAGGAGTTTGACAAGGAGCCATGGATGCTGCAATTGAAAAGATTTGTCGCTATTTTTGTTTTCATGTTATACACAGCATTCTCAAGGTCCAATTTTTTGAACCAAAAGGAAGACAGATTCAAAGTGACACATTTTACTCTAGGATCACTGCAATTCTCTTAATGTTTAACAAAGCATGATTACAGTTAGCAGACACAGTTTCCTGCTTTCAGAGAGAACAGTAACGCTTATACGTATTTATCTAAAAAAAATAAATGTGGCATTCTCCACACAGGTACTACTCAAAACATCTCATTCACGGATTGGTACCCTAAAACACTGTCCATTTGTTCATCAAAAAAAAAAAAAAGGGCTGTTCCTGCTCCAGTTGTTGCTGTCTTTAATTTTTCTGTAGTCAGCCCACAGTTTTTTATACTTTGCCCCAGCACTGTTGTGGTGTTTGTGTGAATCCATTATCTGCAAGGACTTTTGCTATTTTGCATTTGTTTTTGTATTTCCAAGTCAGCCCATACAGACAACATTTAGTCTCCTCATTTTCTCACTTGCCACCACAGTGTTGTTCGATGGCAGCCATTGTAAAGGGTTAAATATTTTTCCGTTCCCCTGTTGAGAAGCCACAAAGTAGTAGACTGGAACAGTCTGATTTCCAGGTGTAAACTAAGAGCTCAGGTGTGGTGGATCTAATTCTGATTGGCTTTTTAGGCTTCAAGGCAAACTAACTGAGACAGAATCTTTACAACCAAATTTAAAATGGCATACTTTTTTCATGTTTGTCTGAATTAGATCTTCATGGACATTTGTTACAATAAGGAATTAAATAATCTGAGTATGTACAGTGTGTCACACCACAAGAGAAAATGCACTGTCTGTTTGGATGTGGCATTGCCCCTGAATTAAAGATGCAAATCAGGTTGATCATGCAAATGACACGTGATCGCCGCAGTACTATAAGCTGTGGGAGCAGCACAATTGTCTTCCAGAAATGGGGAAAGCCTTGATGCACAGTAACAGCATTTGAAATTTGCATGGCGGGGGTGTTGGTAGGCTGGTTCGACATTGTTAATCTACTCTTAATTAAGGGTAGTGCCTTTTGAACTCTACAAATCTCTTTAATCAGGTACCATTACTGATTTATGTCCAGTGAAAATGACCATTTTCCTGCCGCATTGTTATATCCTTTGAATTTATTTGATACAGATCTTTAGTACATCAATTTTGCTTTTTCATGTGTACAAACCATTCAATCAGATATGCCATTCTGGCTAAATTATGCCCCAGTGGAACAGTGTACACCACTGATTTTAAGATTGACATGCTGTGTTTTTCATAAAAGCAAAACAAAAGCACTCTCTGACAACAGTGCTTTCTCAAACAAGTGAGTATTCCAAGTATGCCCCTAGAGGAGGTAAAGCTAACAGCACAGTGGCTGCTGGGCCCCAATCTCTTTTTGCTTCACTTGGTGCTAATCTTGATCCTGGATGTCACAGGCTGTGGGGATACTTGGGACATCACTCCATGTCACGGTTAAGGCACTTTTTGAATGCCTGCATAGCAAGGAGCTTGCCAGATACTTTCAGGTAAATCAGTATATTTCGTCCCCAGACTGTTGGCACACAAATAATTCTTACTGTAGCAGTTAAGGAACTGTGAATCATTAATGTGAAGAGTGCATGTGTGTGTTTTTTTTGTTTGTTTGTTTTAAGCATGGACGCCAGTGTAAATACGTATTCGGTCAAACTGGCTCAGAGACCCAGCTTGGCATCAAACAAAGGGAACACTGTTCAGAGAACAAACAATGTACTGTTGTCTGCGCATGACTCTTATGCTCAGAGGAAAGTATTCATACCTGTGAAATTAAGACTGCAATGATAACAATAATCCATCTGTGATGAGGAAAACTGTAGCAATCATGCCAGCAGTCTGCTATTTAGTAAATGCATTAAAGGTGAAAAGCTAATGTCATAAGAACAGTATATTATACGCCACACTGATCTGGTTTATTATATAGATTGATTGATTTACAGATTAATATTGGCCAAGTCTGTGCTTCTGTATTTTTTTCCCCCCCAGTATGTACAGAGGTGATTGCAAAAAGTGAGACTTAGAAAAGCTAATCTATTTTTTGTGTAAAATAATATAAAAAGTGCCGTCTGCGCTTATGATTACTTTTTAGATAATACTGTTTCTCATATGATGGCCCTAACTGTGAATAGGTATACATGATAATAACTAGAGGATTTTGATTTTCAGTTTTTATCTCTTCTTCTGTTTGGGTCATTGGGCAGCAGGCCATGAAGATTAGTTTTAACAAAAAAGGAGTCAACTTGCACCTGACCTTTTCTGCTTTTGCTGTCTTTGAGTTGTAATTTTTGATGGAATTTGTGCTTGTCACTATGACTGTAGCTTACAGAAACTAGCAACTTTGTGAAGATGCAACATTTCTTAAGGTTGAAGGGGTTACGTGTTAAACACGTATTAAAGCTTGCTTACTTGTAGAAATGCCAATGTTACAATGCTAAAGCAGAGTACTGTAAATCCATCACAAGCAAGAGCTGCTTGAAAGCGTTTCCCCATACATATTTAGATGGTATACCCACCCAAAGTCATTGTGGTCTATTTTTTGTCATTGGAATAAAGCAGGATCTCTGGCTACAAAAATAAATGTAGGCTGAGATAAGGGCTAAGGGAGCAACTTCACCAGGTCGGATTGTCAGAATTTTTTACTGAACCTCCCATGCTTTTTACTTTTCTTGCATTTAAAAAAATCAAATGAAGAAATAGATCAACAGTATATGTATGTGCTGTGTACCAACAGAAACAAAATAAAAAAGAAAAAGGTAATGTCGGTATACAAAAATGTGAATAAATTGGCTACATGTACTCTAAATTGCTACTACTACTAATAATAATACTAATAATAATAATAATAATAATAATAATAATAATAATTATTATTATTATTATTATTATTATTAACAGCAACAACTTAAAAGATCAGTGTTATTTATGATTCAACCTATTTTTTTTATTTTTTTACGCATCAGAATAATATTCTTTACTTGCAGTTTGACCTTGGATTTCATGTAGTTTCAATTCTGTTCTGCACACAACTCTATCCTATTGTTGTTTTACATATTTTAAAAAAAAAATACAAACAGCGCTATTTTGAGATGTATTTACTGCACGTTGCCCAGCACTGGGAAAATGGGTGTCTCAGTGTTCTTGTGTCATTGGTAAGCGCGCCTGACCAAACGTTAAATTCTGTGCTGGAAGAAATTCAAGCAGGAATACCGGTGTACATTATCGGCTAAAATAACAAAAACTGCTGATAGCCTATTGTGTTTTTTTTCCCTTGTCAGTGCCATGCTGATAGGCTACTGATTACCAGTGCACCCCTACAATAAACCCTATACGTTAGGGGTGGTTTCGATTATTCTAAATAAAGTTATTACTTGAATACTTTAATCAAGTTTCAAATACTTGTTCATTTCTAAAAGAAACGGAAAAATGCTCTAACTACACCTGAAAAAGCTGGGGGTGGTATTTGTGAGAGGTGGAAGTTTAAAAGCGATCAGCCACTACAATTCTCACCACACTGATAATTGACAGGGAGGCGGGCACCCTTCATTACCTAGCTCTGCTGTTGGCTAAGAGAGTACATGAGCATTGAAAATGGAAAAAAAAAAAAAAAAATTAAAAAAAAGAAGCAACGCATGGAAGTATTTTGAAAAAACTTGAACGAGCCCATGTGCAATGTAGTCTCTGCAGCATAAGTATTTTGTTTTGTAAATAAACAATTTAAATGCTCAGTATTCTAAAATGCAAGCACCCATCTGCTTGTTTGGAAGAAAACACAAAATGTGGCAAAAACCAAATAAGCATTGCATCTTTTACTATGCGCAGTGGTTGGCGGTGTGTCTCAGGCTGAAAAATCAGATGTTTGTATTTGCTAGAAATGACAACAGAACTGTCAGAAGGCACAGGTGTCATCCATCAAATCAACAGTATGAAGGTCACTCTTGAAATCAGGACTTAAAGGATGTGTTGCAGAAGAAAGGGGAACAAGACTAAAAGGCTACAATATGCACAAGAACAGAGAAATTGGAGTATGGAACAATGATCAAAGGTGCTTTGGACTGTTGGATGGATGGATGAATGGATGGACAATGACACCTGTGCCTTCTGCCAGTTCTGCTGTCAATTCAACGTTTGTCTTCTTTCTATTCCTTAAGGATATTCTCTTCAAGTATTGCTCATCCTTGTTAGACAGCTTCCAGTCCTGGGTTTGTCAATTACAGATGATGATTATGCTTCGGATACCTCACCTTGAAAATCAAGTGATGTGAGCTATTTCACTCAATGTTTTTCATTCTTTATGCAAGTCAAGGTTGTTATAATAGTAGAGAACACTAATGGAGGCTTTGAGTAAATTGTTGATGCCCATAATGCATCGGAGTAGAAAAATGCAACATGTGTAAGACTTTTGCACAGCAGTTTATATATAATGTGCAGTGAAAAAGTATTTGCCCTCTGTCTGATTTTCTGCATGTTTGCACATTTTCCATATTGAATTTGGTCAGATCTTTTTGTGGGTTGTAGTAGTATATAGAGGGAGTCTGAGAGAAATAATGACACCAAAGTTTGGTGCTTCTTTCATTTGTTTGGTGTGCAAGGTAATCAAACATACAATCTTCAGGTGTGAAAAAGTTATTGCCCCCTTAGTTAACTCAACACAATTAAAGGGATAATTAGGGTCAGCTGTCTGAATACTTTGGTTAACAATCAGGCCTGATTTGGGCCAGCCCTGCCCAATGTACATCTGACAAACTTTGGCCCTTACCATCAGAGTGAAGTTGTCAGCAAACAGATTCTAGAGGCACATCATGTCACGATCAAAAGAAATTCCTGAAGACCTCTGGGGAAAAAAAGTTGTTGATGCCTATCAGTCTGGAAAGGGTTACAAAGTCATTTCTAAGGCTCTGGGGCTCCACCAAACCACAGTCGGAGCCATACTGCCCAAATGGAAAAAGGTTGGGACAGTAGTGAATCTTCCCAGGAGTGGCCGTCCTCCCAAAATCTCTAATTTTTTTTTTTTATTAAAAGCAATAATTTAACGTGTAATTGAATGGGTAACACCTGGTTACACTATTTAAAGTATGGCCTTATCTAAAAGAAGCTTGATTTTATATGTTCTAGGAGTGAGTTTAGGAACTTGGTGGTGAGTTCAGTAAAATACAGCTTGCCTTGACACTTAAGCATTCAGGTCATACTTGCTTGTTTCTGGGGAGGGAGGAGGGTAAATATGCTGGTGGGAGAATGAACAGCAGGCTGTCTCTCTAACTGGATTGTGAATCATGCTTTGCTGACATTTTTTTACTGGAATACTTAAACCATTTGCTGAAATTGAATTGAATGGATTTTAAATAGTTGTAATGGCACGGATTCAAATAAGTTAAATGTTAACTTGTGTTTCCTGAGGTTTGAGAGCTTAGAATCCTGAATGCTGCCTGGTTTTGACATTGTTTGTGCCAGATAACCATAGTAGCTTTCTGTTACAGCACAGCAAAATATATAAAGGACTGTACTATACATTGCTTCATTCTAGAAGATCTATACATGAACAAATTAAGTGTGCACTTACCTGTAGTCTGCCTTGGTGTTTGTAAAGTGCATGTATAAGCATTGTAACAGATAAGAAACATCTTCAGGAACAAGGAACATTTACAAAATAATTTTTCTACTGCAATTCCACTGTTAACTTTTGATATGATTCATGAAACAATATTTTATGCCATCCACTATATTTTGACAAGATGTTGAAATACAATCAGTGTTAATGTTAATTTATGAACTTATCAAGAAAGAAATTAAGATGCATGTCACAATCTCCAATAACAGTTGGTCTCCTATCAAGCCCCACCCAATCATTTGAAAAAGTAAGGGCCTCTGCAGCATTCCTATTTTTGTCTTGAAGTGTGATTGAGTAGCATCACTTTGTTTTAATCCACATGTACTGTATACTTAGCTCTGGCAAGGTAGTACAAAGGCTTCAATCACAGTTTGCAGTCATCTAATCATGCATTGATTTATTTATTGTTAGCTTTTACAGAGGGTACATTTGCTGTGGCTTCTTTTGATGCATATTAGAACATGCATACATTAACTAGGGGGAATTGGTTGAGAGTTTAATCAGGAAACCATGATAAACCCTCCTCTACTCAGCATCTGGCTATTAGAATATCCCATTCAAGCTACCTTGAACAGTCTAGTAGGACATATTAATTTAAACTAGGGGTGGAAATTTTGAATAAGATACTTTTGTATACCAAGTATACAAATTTCAAGTACCCGAATACTCAACCTCTAATTACTCATCTAACAGTGAGGTCCTTAGAATGTATTAGCAGCAATCAGACACACAGTCACTCTGGATGAAAGCATCTAACATATTTTTGTTTGGAAAACCTGAAAGAATATGAAATAGAATGTAAAACATGAGAAACTGATTTTGTAGCGGCTCTGTTAAAATGGCCCTGAATAAAGGGGTGATGCTGCTAGCAGGTTTCACTAAAAAACTAAACTCTGCTGCGACAAGAAACGGCCCACACAGTTCAAGGGAAGAAACCAGATGATGAGAAGCTTGCAAGCACTGTACAAAAAACTTGCAGATTAGCACAAAAGCAGAATAACCAGCATCAATTAAAGATAATGCAAACCTCCAAGGAAACAGATGGGTATGCAGTTAAAAGCCCTTATCTTTATGGGAGTGGTTCAGAACAGGTATTTGATACAAGGCAAGTTTGGTTTGATGTCCAGTGAGAGGGAGAGCAGCCAGGTTGTGCCTGATCGCATGTTTTGTGAATTGTTATATAATGACTTGCATTCTGTATTAGCTTGGGCGAATTCATGTATCGTCAGAACTCTGATTGTGAGAAGGGTCTTCTGCATAATGTAATAAAAACGATTAAAAAATCAAAGGAGTTGGTTTCCTTATTATTCCATCTCCTTATTTTCACTTATGTTTACTTACACAAGATTTTCTGTGTTGTCTGAGGATTTGTAGTTTTACAACATGAGGCTTTTTTTTCTGTTTATTTGATAACCAAATCAATACACTTATCATATATAATCATCACATAAGCATTTGGTATTTTTTATTTGCAGAAATCTAGGATCCTTGTTGATCACTTTTAACTTTCTCCTCTTAAAAATACCGGGTGTAGTTGGCTCATTTTTCCATTTGTTTTTGAAATTAACAAGTATTTGAAACTTGACCAAAGTATTAGAGTAGTAATTTTACTTGGAATATTCAGACTCGCCACTAATTTTAAAATAACTTTAAGACTTTTTAAAGAAAAAAAAACTGTACTTGAGTCTCCTCAATAGATTAATATTGAGCTAGTGGCACATACTTACATTATCACTTGAATATTCCAAGTAAAACATCACTTGTCTTGGCCAAGAACATGCTGATGGCCTTGTTTAATTGTGGGGACCTGTATCCAGTGTTTGTGATTCATAGCCTGTTCCTCATAGTGGGTGTACAGAAGTTCAGGATAAGAAGAACATAAGTTTACAAATGAGAGGAGGCCATTTGGCCCATCTTGCTCGATTTGGTTGTTAGTAGCTTATTGATCCCAGAATCTCATCAAGCAGCCTCTTGAAGGATCCCAGGGTGTCCGCTTCAACAACATTACTGGGGAGTTGGTTCCAGACTCTCACAATTCTCTGTGTAAAAAAAGTTCCTCCTATTTTCAGTTCTGAATGCCCCCTTGTCCCACAAATGTCCATTTGTGATGTCCATTCCTTATTTCTTTTTCTGTTTGAAAAAGTCCCTTGGGTCATTGTCAATACCCTTTAGAATTTTGAAGGCTTGAATCAGATCACTGCATAGTCGTCTTTTTATTCAAGATTGAATAGATTCAGTTATTTTAGCCTGTCTGCATATCACATGCCTTTTAAACCTGGAATAATTCTGGTTGGTCTTCTTTGCACTATTTCTGGAGCAGCAATATACTTTTTGTAGTGAGGTGACCAGAAGTGGACACAATATTCTAGATGAGTTCTTACAAATGCATTGTAAAGTTTTAACATTATTTCCCTTGATTTAAATTCAACACTTTTCACTGTATATCCGAGCATTTTGTTGGCCTTTTTTTTTATAGCTTCTCCACGTTTGTCTGGATGAAAACATTTGAGTCAACATAAGCTCCTAGATCTTTTTCATAGATTCCTTCTTCAATTTCAGTATCTCCCATATGATATTTATAATGCACATTTTTATTACCTGTGTGCAGTACCTTACACTTTTCTCTATTAAATGTCATTTGCCATATGTCTGCCCAGTTCTGATTGCTGTCTAGATCATTTTGAATGACCCTTTCTGCTGCAACGGTGTTTGCCTAACCACCTATTTTTGTGTCGTCTGCAAATTTTAACAAGTTTGCTTACTATACCAGAATTTAAGTCATTTAATGTAGATTAGGAATTAGGACCTAATACTGATCCCTGTGGTACTCCACTGGTTACCTCGCGCCATTTTGAGGTTTCTCCTCTAATCAGTACTTTCTGTTTTCTAGCAGGTTAGTGAGACACGAGCTCCCTTTCCTAAAACAATGCTGACTGTCTCCCAGGATACTGTTACCATATAGGTAATTTTCCATTTTGGATCTTATTATAGTTTCCATAAGTTTAATAGAAGTCAAGCTTATTGGTCTGTAGTTACCTGGTTTGGTTTTGCCTCCCTTTTTGTGGATCGGTATTATGTTTGCAGTTTTCCAGTCTGTCGGTACAACCCCTGTCGTTGAGTACTATTGGGAGTATCTCATTCGGCCCAGGAGATTTGTATGTTTTAAGAGATCCTAGTCCCTTTAACATAGTATAGAAGTGTCAGGGTTCTCCCCAGGAATTCTGTACAGCCGGGCAGCAGAACATTATAGCCTGGAGCACTTTTAACGGAAAAATAAACTTGCCTTACCTTAAATTTTATAATACAGTAAAGAATTTGAGTAATGTGCTGTCTTTCGTTGACTATATTTGGTTGTGCTTTTTTATGTTCTCCATTTTCTTTTTCATTACCTTTTTTTTATTATGGTAAGTTACCGTGCTTATTTAGGCACTCTACGATTTAACATAGGATTAAACCTTTTCAGTAACTCTTTAGCTTAATTACTGAGATTATTACTTCATTTTCTTTAAGTTTTCAGGGCATGTTGTTAATGCATGTCTATTTTTGTTTTTTGCTGTTCTACATTTTTTTTTTATGCAACTGTTCATTTTGACCATTTCTTTTTTAACACAACAGTACTCGCACACGTTTGGTCGCCATCATAACTTTTGCGTGAAACCGGAGTGTAATAATCCAGCACCTCTGCACTTAAGCATTTGTATGTCAGCTGACAAGTGTTCATTTTATATCCCATCACGCCTTTCCTCTTAAAGGCAGACAGCCTCTATATATGAACCCCCAATATTTCTCACAAGCACCTGGGTACATATTGTTACGATATCACAACAAAAGGAATATGCTTTTTTAAAATTATTTATTTATTTATTTTTTTGTGCATATGTATAGCTGTCCCCTTACAGTACAATACTACTAAAATTGACTGAATATTTGAAAATAATCTTAATATTTTTAATAAAGTAACCGGTGTAAATATAGCATTAGGCGGTGCACTGCATCGATTACCTCCTTATTTTGACCCCCTGCATTCACTGTCACTATTTTTGCTTTGAAAATAATTAGCCTCTCGAAGTGCTTAGCACAGAAACCCGCCTCTTCAACTGTCTGATTGGTTAAATGTTGTGTTTTCACCCAGCAATGCTCAACTGATCTGGTCTGCTAGAAGCGCAATCAATCCTTATTGATAAAGGCACAGCAGCATCTGCAAAACAAGGGGATCAGGTTTTTCTAGCTGGGCGGCAAGACCCTGGGTGTATAATGGTGAAACAGTTGGGTGAAAGAAGTCATGGCGTTGGTGTGATTCCATGTGTTTTGTGGGTGCCACACCCAGAGACGGGAACAGTTTCTGTTAGTAAAATTATTTTACATGTATATAAAAATGTAAAATCTGTTCTGGACTGTTCATTTAAACCTAATACAGTAATGCTGTAGTACTGATTTGTTTTGGCAATTTATGACAATTCCTGTACACCCATACAGTGACTATCATTTCTACTTGTACATAGAGGACAGTTGAGGCACATGTAGGTCGTGGTGCTGCCACCATGTAAATCTAATCCATTATGTTATTGACTGTCTTGGTTTTCGTGTTCAGCAGTAACGTCACATGTTTTTTTTCTTCTTTTATTTAATGTTTGTTTTTCCTGTATTTTGCTTAGCACCTTGTTTTTTTTTTTTTTTTTTTTATGCACAAACACATGACTGTTTGGTTACAGATTACTCAATAGGGTGCATGTGGAGCGTAGGTTCATTAACTCTGAGGTTTTTGCACTGTAGCTGATGATTTGCAATCAGCTGTTTGCTAACAGATACAAACCTTGTGGCAACTCTACATTGTTTTTTCTTGATTTAGCTGAGCAGTGATCTGGAATGGCACAGTAAACAAATTGGTGACTACACCATAAGAATCATCCCTGGTTATTTTTTTTTTTCCTATTAAAATAGTGTAGCATCTATGCAAGAGTGGGCAGCTGTGAAATGTGTATAGATTGAGTATGTGGTCTTTTGATTAATTTAGGAGCATTCTGTCAAATGCATTTTTACTGTACGTGGCATAATGTCTGTACAGCTAATCAGTGGTGTGTGGTTTACCGAGCCAGTAATAGCATTACACTAGGCTCTCTCTCTTTGTGTACCTTGCACCTCCTCAGTTAATAATGTGTGACTGTTAATGTTGCAGCTCTAATACCCACACTTGTTTTAATGTTTGTCTTTCTGTTGGTTTTGTTGATTTCTGGTCACTCGCAAATGACCAGTTTGGAGGTTCTTGGAGCATGCTAAAGCTATTTTCTCCCCTTCATTTTAGATATATATTTTCAGTAGTGCTGCTCTTCAGGTGTTCGCTGAGGCATTGAATGGGAGCAGCTTTAAGTGAAAAGATGTGCTTCTGAAGTGCAATATGATCTGAGTTTAATAATTCAGTTTGACATTTTATTTTTCATCTTTTCAAAGCAGGAGGAAGGCTGATTTTGTTTGTCTTGTTTTTCAGACCCATCAAATTTTGGGTTGATATTAAAATATTTTTTTTTGGGGGGGGGGGGGGGGGGGTTTGTTATAGGGGTTCCCTAAAAGTTGGTCCCCGGTCCTGCCAAGGATTTTCAACCAGGGGCACGCAGGACGACTCAGAAATGCACAAATAAAAATGAAAGTAAAAGAAAATAAATATCTAGAATTGATTTTGTTAACTGTATTTTATGTGTGTGTGTGTGTGTATGTGTGTGTAATATGATCTCTACCATTGTGCATAAATGTTACATTTTTGTTTAGCAGCTCGGTGAACCACAGATGAAAAAGAAAAACACAGAATGTATCGCGTCCATACTTTTGAGTGGATTTCCACTCTGATATGGATGGGTGACGCAGCGGTCTGGTGAAGAGCGCTTTTGTGCTGCTCATTAATTTTGCTGTTTTCAACTTGTATACTAGTCAGTGAAGCACAATATTTTTACATTTTTAGAAGTATAAATTATCCGGTAAACATAAATAATCGCGATACTGCAGCTTTTGTTTTATTTATTAGGCATGGCTGTATTTTTAGTAACGGCAATAGCGGCTGGATGAAATGGATACATTTCTTGCTTGCAAATGAAAAACGAAGGAGGAAAACACAAGAGTGTAAAGTGCAATGGGACATAGTTATACCGAATCCCTTTGGATAATTTCTATGTTGGCTTTAAAAAAAAAAAAAAAAAAAAGTTTATCATTGTTAGTTAGGGTGACCAGGTTTTCAAAGCTCAAAGCCAGTACACATTATTAAATAATTGGTAAGACTAATTAAAGCTTTTAAATATAGGCTATTTAATGGCAAAGTAAATATCCATCCTCTCACTCCTCCTTTTTTAATTATTTTTTTAAGCAGTTAGTGTTTTTTCAATTATTTTAATTTGCCATATTGTGTTATATGTATTGCTACTTTTATATTTAGTTTTTAATAATAATAAAAACTAAATCATTTTACATTTTCGCATTACTCCTTTTTTGGTTAGTTTTTTTGGTTTGTTAAACTCACTGCACCAGGCTGTATTTACTGACTTCAATGTGCTTGCATCCTCTACTGCACTGCCTACTGCCTGGGCTAAAGTAGTCGATTTGGTCATGAATCAATTTTCAAGAACTTTCTCAAAAAATGTGGGTATACACCACGAATACCTGATTTCCCACAGGAAGGGAAGGGATATACTCGCCACTTCCAACATTTAAATTATGAAAGGTATCTGTGGCTTGCTGGTAGATGTCAATTAAAAGAATTGGACTGTTGGAACTGTCTTTTGTTCAGTACAGAAAAGATGATATGGAACAGCAGTGGCTACAGCAATCTATGATAATCTAGTGAAGTCAGCACAGAAACATGAGCTTTCCCAAAGTCACTTGTGAGCCACTGTAACACCTGTAAACTTTTGGACAAACCCGGATTGATGTTCAACTGGATAAGCAGAAGCGTAGGGATACAATAAAGCACAAAAAGTGTCCACAGCAGTTTAGTAACAAGACTGTTGTCCATGCCCTGTATTTGAATTGTGTTGAGGAATATGGTGGTGTCACATTTTGTTTTAATTTAAACGATGACTGACACTTGCTTACAATCTACCCAGCAATACTGAATACTGAATCACAAGGGACTGACGTTACAGGGATGCTTAAAGATGTAGTTTTTTTTAAAAGTGAGTAGTTGGTTCTTGATGAAAGAAGTGCACAGTCCTTTTCTTCAGATATAAGTTTGGTTTATTCAATATATACATGAAGTAACTTAAAAAATAGATGGTGAGTAAGTAGATTCAAGAAAATGCACAGAGTCCTTTTCTTCAATCAGTTGCCAGGTTTATTGAAATATGCAGGGAGTCTGGTCCCAGGTACAGGACATACAGAACTCAAAATTACAATGTTTGCGTGACATTAAATACCCTTCTGTATAGATGGTCCACCTCCCCTTTCTCTGACATTAACCAATGGTCAAGGTAATTTAATTTATTGTGTGAGTGTTAATGTGTGTGTGTCTGTGTGTGTGGTCTAGTGTGACAACCTCTGAACTTTCTTCACACTCCTGGAGACAAAAGGTCCATACATCTGCCTTTTGTTATCTCCTTGCGACCCCCATTTGATGCCAGTGGGATTATCTCTTTTGATCTCTCTGAAGTCTAGAGCCTGTTCCCTTCTAGTCCACAGCATTGTTATCTCGTTAGCTTGCAGTCATTGTTGGGCAGTTTGTAGACGCATCGTCTCTATCAGTGGTTGCAGTACATGCAATTTGAACCAAACAGTCTGCTATCTACAATATTAGTCTCTTTTTTTCAGAAAAGAACACCAGTATAGCTCTGCCAGTCCACATGCTAATCAATTCTCAATCCATGTTTTCCAACATAACAATACAGGTCTAATTCCGGAAACAAAAACAGTACAGATCAAACTTTCATATGCAAACTGCACGGTGCGAAACTTAAGTTAAAAACATAACAGAACAAAATAACACAATGCAGTACTGTAGGTTTGATCCTCTAGAACTTTCTCGATCGACAAGTCTCCAATACTAGTCTGTATGAAAGAGAGAAGTGAGCTGAGCTGAGTGTACTTTGATTAAGTAGCCACTGACCTCAGTCCCACCCTCCTTTCTTCTCTTTGTGGGTTCAGTCACACCAGGCAACCCCCTGTGGAGTCTCATGTGTCGTAAAGAAAACTGGTTGTGGCTCACATGTCCTAAGATGGTGTTTTATTGGTGTGGTCCTTTGTTCCTTTATGCTTAACCTATGTTATCTCTTGAGCGCATCGGTTCCTCCAGCAATGTGTGTTTGTGTTTATTCCAGCAGTCAGACGGTCATCGTCAGTGCAATGCAATCTTTCAATCTCGCATTTTCCAGTTACTATACCTCCTCTGATAATCTCCTTTTAAAACTAACAGAGTGTACAAACCTGTAAACACATGTATCTTATATTGCATTCAAACTTCTTCCCATGTTATCCAACATACACTACTTGTTGAAATAAAGATTGGGGGGGGGGGGGGTCCTACCACAACAGGGTTGCTCACAAGGTTCCCCCAAGCTGCCTGCTGTCCTCTTCACTGGGTATGAACTGCGTATATGCCCAAGTCTAAACTATCATGCTATGGTCATTACAATGTGTGTAAGTATTTGTCATGCGTGGTAGTTATGTGTCTCTTGTGTTTCAAGCTGGGGGGGGTGGATAGTTCAAGTGAATAAATGCAGATTTTGTTTGAAGTTTTGTAGAGTGCCATCTCCAGAGGTCACAATTACACAGAAGTCTGCGTTATATTCTCAAGACATTTTTTATTAAAACGCAAAAACAGAACATCTGCATTTTAGAAATGCACTGCTCTTAACTAACCACATTTCCCCTTTTCATCCCTATACAATAATTTTAGTTTATATTACAAAGTAGTTTTATGCAATGCAACATGTTATATATAATGGTTCCACACCTTCCTGCATCCTCATAAATAAATAAATAAAGGCGTGTGGGTCTCTGTATACCATATAGCACTGTACACTTCTCTTGTGTACTCACCTGTGCCTTGTGTACCAGCAGAACTGGGCTTTAGCTGTCAGAACAGAGTGCAGACCAGCAAACGCTCTTGTTTACATGAGGATCATCTAAAATTGATCAAAATCTCAGTGTAAGCTCCTGAGATTTATTAAGACTTTGATTTGGAAAGAGTACCGGTCATTTTTCACTTGGGTGCTGAAAGGAAAATTTTAAAGAACTTTTAGACAGCAAAACTGTAAGTAGTTATGATATTGACAGCTACCCGCAGAGACATTGGTACATGTTCTATGACACTGATTTTTATGTTGTGAATGGGTGATTTTCAAAAGAAAACATTTCATGGTAAGCTTGTCTTTATGTCTATTTTCTACTTCCATGATTTATACTGTGTACTGTTCTGCATGTTAACTTTGTTAATCTGAAATAGTTACACTGAAAAACAATATAACTATGATGCAATATGTAAAAATGCAGGTGTTTTGGTTGGCAGTACAGATTTTGAAATGGTATGCTTTTTACAAATGCAACCTCTCATTAAATGGTCACGCAAATTAGTTGTTACCGAAGTATCCCAAGCATTACTTTTCTTTGTTGCTGTCTTGCTTTAGAAAATAATTTCCAAACATGGGAAGGCATTGTGGTGGAGTCGATACTGTATTAGTAATTCTAGCACAACACTCTTAACTTGCTCTGTTACTTTGAAGATTCCTGCACAGATCCAGTCCCACCAGTAAACACTCACAGGGGGCGGGGCAGGGGGGAGAAGGTGAGCTCAATCACATGCAGATTCAGTGAGTCAGACCAGAAGGGAGCAGAGAAGCTCAGCTCTTAATGCAAAATAAATAAATAAATAAAAAATGCAGATTCACAATTTAATAAAAACAAAAAATAAAAGCTTTTCTTTGTTTAAACCCTTTACACAAAAACGATGCACAGGCTTGACTATCGATAGTCAAACGATATGATGCATCACCTCAGCCTTAAAAACCCCTGCAGTAGGCAGTTTAACTGTATTTTCAAGCTTCATAGAGGCAACAACAAGGTGCTTAACATTTGAGAAAATTTCAGCTTTTAACACACATTGCAGCTACTACAGTATGACAGTAATACAGCAGTGCAAAAATTAAATCCAAACTTGATTTTATTGAGACTGTGAGCACACGGTTGTTTTGTTTGTTTATTTACTTATTTATTTATTCTCACAAGTATAGACAGGTGAAGTATAATTGGCTTCACAAGATTGAGTGGGAGCTGTCATCTTGAATGTGCCAGATAACACAGTGATTTAATTCATGAGGTCAGTAAATGTGACGGTGCCTGGTGGCAATATCACACAATGGCAGAGAGACTGTTGATCTACTGTATCTCATTTGTTGTTCTTTTTTTAGAATTGCTACTTTTGAACGTGACTTTGGTTTAAATTGTTACTCTTTATTGCCTTGAACTTATCTGCATAATCAGATTTGTTAGCACTTCTGGAATTTATCATTAGGCCCTCTTCTTTTTGCCATCGATTCATCATTTTCCAAGTTAGCCAATGCATAGATTGTCCTTTAAATAAATAAAAAATCACCAGAACCAACAGAACTAATGCATTTAGAGCTATTGATAATATACTGATCACTACAAAATTATTGAAAATATTTAATCAGTTGAATGGCATCTGATTCTACATAACTTCTCTAAAAAAAGGTCTTGCCTTGGTTCACAACATTCACTTGGGGTGCTTTGGTCAATATTACGTTATTGTTTACAATAAAACAATACACCAAAGATTCTTCTACAATTATTTAGCTACAGTACTATTAAAAGTAAATAAACAGATAAAATAGGACCAATGAAAGTTTTTCATTAAACCTGGAGATTCAGTTTGAAGCACATGTGTGTGTGTGTTGCTTTTTATTTGTAAAAGTATTCTATCCTGATCACTCCCCCCCGGGTGATTCTTAATCAATTCAATACCTATATATTGGTGTCTGTTTTGTTTACGATTCATGGATGCATCACCCCAGCCTAATTTATCATGTTTCTGTTTTTCGTTGTGATTTGAAACCAAGGTAGCAAAGCTATTTTGGAAGGCAAAATATAAGCACAGTTTCTTTTAAGTAAAAATAAATAAATAAAAATTAATATCTTTTAAATCACTGCAACTTTAAACTAGTGTAGGTGATTTTTGCCTCCTTGACTCGTGATTTTATTGCATCCTTACTTACCTGTGAATATTATGGTTTAAGCTGAATTGTGTATTCAATTCTGGAGACTTTTTTTAAATTGACAGTGTCCAGTTAAAAAAATTTTTTGTCTCAATTGTAACAAATGTAATGATCTGAAACTTGTAGCCTTGTAAACATACAGCATGACTCTTATTGGTCACTACTGTTATGTAATGTCAGTGTATCTGGGACCATTCACTGAGCTTACAGTATTGTCTTAATTATGTAATAGGCTAGTATTAGGGATGTGCTTTTGGTAAATTTTTATGAACATTGTAGGAACAATTCAATAATTGATAATGTAATGTTTATCTGCGTTGATTAGTTCTCTTACTAACAATATTTAATTGTTACAAAGATAGAGGATTTAATATGAACACACACATGAACGCACAGGCACAAGGAATGGTTAATCAATAGTAGTATTTTATTAAGTACATAAATAATAAACAGAAATCAGAAGTCATGAAGTAAATCTCTTAGTCTCTAAGCACAAATCACAATTCAAAACTTACTGCCTTAACTTGACAGACAATTGAAATAGAACACCGCCTGTCTCCTCACACACCAGCAGCGCAAGCAGGCTGTGACGTAGTAGCTTGCTCACACACACACACACCCACATCCAAGCACACAGGCTCAACTGAGATGATGCAGACAATCTTAGAATATGTCAGATTACGTTTATTAATGGTATATAGATTAAGTATATGGCAAGTTTACTTCTAAAGAAATTCTTCATACAACAATATGAGGTAGATTACGTAGTTACTTCATCAAGTTCCACTAAAAGTTATTTCACATGCAAAGTGTGCAAACTAAATAATTAACAGTTCAATTCTATTAAATAATTAACAGTTCAATTCTCTGTGACTGTGTTACAATTAATTGATTTAGTTCCATGAAAGGAAAATGCAACTGGAATTATACTCAACGGTTCCTTGAAGCTTAGACTTTTGGTCCGCTGGTTTGGAAACTCAATCTGTTGAAGTGTCCAGTACACAACTCTCCTCTCAGCAACGACGTCTTCAATCCTGCGTTGGATCAGACTTGGCAACAAAGCTTTCAATTCTCGATGGAATCAACAAACATCTGCAACAAAGTCTTCAGTCCTTGGTGTAGGAGCCACAACAACGGCCGTCCGCACTGTCCTCTTCACTGAATCTTTTAGCTATGCAGATAGCAGGGCACAATTTCTTATTTTTCTTGCAAATTATCCCAATAATTGGTTTAAACGATCAGAACAACAAGTTAGAATGATTTTAATGAGGATTAACCTACAGCTATGGCCAAAAGTTTTGCATCTTCCTATAGAATTAAATAATTTTGCTTCATATTCAAATGAAGCCTGCTAAATAATGTTGCATCCATGTATTAAAATTACATAAAACTTTGTAGTTTTCCAAATAGAGTATCTCTGGATAAGAACACCCCTCGGGTAGCAAGCAAAGTGTTCTCTTAGCTGAAGTGATCTTTTAAGAAGGGGTTGACCACCAGATACAATACAAATCAATCAATAAATATGTATTACTTGTCACGATGCACGTGAGTCAACATATGAAATGAACAGAATAGGTAAGAGAAAAGCAATACAGTGGCTTGTGAAAGTATTGACCCCCCTTGGCATTTTTCCTATTTTGTTGCCTTACAACCTGGAATTAAAATTGATTTTTTGGGGGTTTGTATCATTTGATTTATACAACATGCCTACCACTTTGAAGATGCAAAATATTTTTTATTGTGAAACAAACAAGAAATAAGACAAAAAAACAGAAAACTTGAGCGTGCCCCCCCCCCCCCCCCCCCCCCCCCCAAAGTCAATACTTTGTAGAGCCACCTTTTGCAGCAATTACAGGTGCAAGTCTCTTGGGGTATGTATCTATAAGTTCGCCCCACCAGCCACCTTTGGTGAATCATGCAAAGAGCCAGCTCATGCCTTCCCAGACAGCCTTCTGTCTAAGAGTGTGTTTGGACTCCAGGGCCATGCTGGCCACTCTGTCGGATGGCAGAGTGCACAGAATAGCCACTTGTTTGGGAGCTTGTTCAGCCCAACAGAGCGCTCATGGTAATAATGTTCTGGAAACTTCTGGGACTGATGACAGCAGTTTCCCAGACCCTTGCATTTTGTCTCTTGCGTATGCGCTCGCTGCAGGCTTGGTTCAACTGTAGGATTTTTCAGCCCACGTTTGAACCATGCCTATTGACACTGTCCCACCACTGTCTAAAGGCACTTTCTTGGTGGAAACAGCTGGCCCATCTACGCCTAGGCGTAGCGCTGGACAGTGTCAGCCTGGACTGGGGCGCTGTGTAGAGTGGTCGGGGTGCATATGGTGCGTGGAACTTCCCTTAGCTGGGTCTCCGCATCAATGTTTTAGGGCTGTATCCAGTTTACCTGGTGTTTGCAGAAATCTCCATCGCGTGGCCCGCAAGCTTTTGCTGTGGGCGCACGAGAACCTCCTCACTACAGGCGATTAATCTGCTGGGGGTGAAAAACAGGGCAGTGGACCTTTCAAGGGGATACCCCAGCAGCTCAGTGGAGGCTTCATGGGGCCAAGTCTGTGTCATAAACTCAAAGTGCAGCTTTGGTATACAGTTTTCAGGATTCGGGTCTTTAGGGCGTAAATACCCATTCGGTAATGGTTACATTTCATACTTTAAAGGGAACCAGGGTTATAACAATAACCTAACGTTTTCAGATGTACTAGTATTTTCAGGTGAAAAATGCTGCTGCCTCTGCAAAATACTGTAAGCAGAAAATGCTTTGGATGAGCCAGCGCACAAAGTTAGTCTTATCCTTCACAGTACTAAATTAATCCACTTGAATTGGTACGCTGCAATCAGGATCTTTTTTAGTCTGATTTAGCAGATGACCTACCTCCTGATTTATCTTCTGGTACGATTTATCTTCTGCAATCCAGATTTCCAGGTATACTAACTTTAGTCCAATCAAGTAGACTAAACCTGCTTAATCCACTAGCTAGACGCATCAAGTGGACTAAATTTGGTACTTGGCAATTGAGTTCATTAGTACAGTAATGCTTGATTTCAAAATGTTTGTCACAGAAGGCACAAAAGTGTATCCACTACAGATGCAGTTTACACAGCCCGCTCTGGTGCAGTTACATTTGATGTCATATCATGGTGTTACAATTAAGCAATGGAACCCGTCGATGTGGGCTCTGCCTTGTGGTAGAGCCCGTACCGAGAGCACTCTGTCGCTATTAGAATTTTTTTTATTTTTTTTATTTTCTTTTTAAAAAAAAAAACAAAAAAAAAACTTTTAAATCTGTATTTACCTTGAACTTTTGATATTTCGTTGGGTAACCTTCCACTGAGGAAAATAGTCTAACATAATTAGAATAGAAAAACGACATACACGTAGAGAAAACACTTTGTACTATTTATTATGACGTTGCCAGATAAATGAACTGTAGGACTGATATAGAGTCGGACTCAACTTGTTGGAGGCGGGGTGTCATTCAAGCAGGCAGGTAGTGGATTGGCTGAGGTGGAAAGAACTGAAACAGGGTTGGCAGTTTGACTGGCTGGTTTTGAGCGAGGGTGTTGGATTCAGTTTATGACAGAATTGTAGACCAATCGTGTCTTTCCTGTTGGTTTGTTGTCCTGTCACAGACATGATTTCCCTTGTCTCTAGACCAGCGTCAGAAAGTATCTATGTTTATGTAGATTTTTATGTTTATAGTATTAGTTGTAGATTAGAATGTTAAGGGAAAAAGCCAGTATTTGAGTGGATTGATTTCAAATTTAATTCACAGTTAACCCTTTTTCTGTTCCTATGTCGGACCAGGTCCGACATTACAATTTTCCCTTTCCAGTCCGATGTTGGACCCTGTCCGATATCATCAAAAAGACGTAAAGCACAGGTCTCTAGTCGTTTTTTTCTTCGGAAAAAGACAAGAAAACCTTTCAGTGGCCGAGTGAAACTGATAGGAGCTGAATGAAACTGAAAAAAAAGTGCGTATCTCATCGTCCCATGTACTACAGAGATAACACAGACATAACAAAGGAGGTAGCTACTTCTGCATCCAGCGCTCAAAGAATATTACAGACATTTGCAGAGCTTTTTGAGATGTTACAGTAATAAAATAATGACTTGGATCACATTATTGAGGAGTTTGGTGGTTTATAAAACGAGTGATCAGGAAAGGATTTATCTTCTATAAAGAGGTATGTGAAAAATACAGCGAACAAGGGGTGGGGCTTGGCTGGAGATACAGTACTGAGTGTCCTTTTGCTATTCAGTGCCTTTTAAACCTGTTTTACTCTGAGAAATATTTTAAACGGTATGTGTAAAATAAATAGCATGTGTGAAAATAAATTGGACCCGACGCGCCTGACAAGCGCTGAATAAATGGACTACAAAGGGTTAAGCACATCAACGTCCCAAATAGAAGCCTGCTAAATCTGGACGCTGATTGGCTGTTCGCACTCAATCGTCTTCTAATTGACTAGATACAATTACTGTAATTGGCAACGGTTTATGAACTTTGTGTTCAATGACTTGCTGAGCATGGTATTCTGCTGCACATTTCTAAAGATCCACATTTAGAAATATGCCTTTGTGTTCTGAAATAGATAAGTGTTCCTGAATACATGGTGGTGTGTTGTATGTTTTTTTTTATTTATTTTTTTTTAAGGCAGACAGTAAAACCCAAAATATCATGCCTATGAATTAGGGTATTTATGTGTTTTTTTTTTTTTTTTTTTTTTATTTTCTTATCCACAAATGTTAGTGGACCTTTCATAAACAAAAATATCAATAGAAACAGTAGATCAAAGTGGTTAATAAAGTCTTGTACTATTCTTATGCATTATAAAAATGGCCAGGGCGGTTTAATAGTGTACACCATACAGTGTCTTTTTAACAAATAAATTAAGATGTAGTTAAAATTGCACAAATGACACTGTCCCAAACTTCAAACTGCACATTTTCACCTGTGGTTTTGATTTCAATATGCAAATTGCCAGGGGTCTTTGACTGATGCGTACCGTTTTCGCAGCAGCTCTTAGAATGTCGAGTTTATTGCCTTTATTATAATAGAGAGAATGACTGTTTGACTCTTCCCATTTAATCAGTCTGTATGCAGTTGCAGCTGACTGCTCCTCCTCTTGTGCTCTTAAATGGTTTCTCATAAGGAGAGTGTGTGACCCATCCACTGCTACCGGTTACCTTTCCCCTCTCTTGCACTGAGTGGGCTCTGTTCTAATCTGAATAATGCCTCACTTATATCCACTGGATATAATGGGCTTGCATAAGTGGCACTTGGATTAGAATGGATTGTATTGTCTGTTGTGGTTGAAGGCTGGTGTTTGCAGTCAGCATATATCAAAGCTCTCAGTTTCCCTTATCATACAGGCAAATTCATGGGAAAACCTCTTTTTGTGTGTACAGTACAAACTGATGTGCTAGTGTGACTGAAGGAAATTTTAGAAACCCTTTATTTATTTTTAATCTAACCTCTAATTGCAGGCAAGCAGTCAAGTGTGTGTTTATTTTCTGAACTATAAGGCCTTGTACACACACTCTCACACACACATACATACATACTGCGGTTAGCGTGACAATTGTACTAAACGCCACTCTCTGCGGTTGTTTGTTGTACACACACCTTTCATTACTGAAGTGAGTGCGCTCCCTGTTTAAACAAACCACTGAACTCAGGCCATCATTACACAACATTACACGCTAGGTTTGTGTGGCGGCAGCATGGAGGCTGTGTTTTTTGTTTAAGCTTTTGGAAGAAAGTACATAATCGATCGAGAGCTCGATGCTCTTTTCTGCAAAACCAACGGAGACGCCGTTTTGCTTTTTCTGCACTGCTAAATACAGTAGCGACGGTTTATCGAAACATTTGGGTGATCTTCCAACCAGAAGGCTGGTGGGAACGACTTGAGTGATCTCGAAATGACTGAGTTAAAAACATACGCCTGTCTAAGGAGTGGTATATGCATCTTTGTCATTTACTGAGACATTTCCTGGAGTGCCAAAACACACAGATGAGACGTTCGGTATCGATGGAAAAACGAGTTGCGGACATCCATTGTATGGGGACATACATTGTCCCATATGGTTTTATTTAAGTTGCAAAACCTATATATATATATATATATATATATATATATATATATAATTATATATATATATATATATATATATATATATAATATATAATTTTTTTTTTTTTTTTCTTACAACATAATATTATACAACTGGACCTTGGATAAATAAAACAAGTATGTTATATGTATGCACTACATATTTACTATTCATCAGTATTACAAAGTCAACTTTGTTCATATCTCTCTCTCTCTCTCTCTCTCATATATTTTTTTCATGTTTATCACACAGATGGTCACAATTTGATCGAAACGTTTGTTATAGTAATTTCTGTTGCCACATCACGGTTTTCAGAGTGCAGATTCTTCCAAACATCAACTATCTGTGCAATATAGAAGTTGAACGCACCTGTTTATACTATCTGTTGGACTTTGATTTTGAAGGCACAGTAAGTTTGGACTATAAACACAACCAACGATGACATCATTACTTGCATATAAATCCACCGAGCACCTGCTGCTGTTGTGTTATTGCGGTTGTGATTCACACACACAGTTGCTGTGCATTAACTAACCAAACTGAATTAACAACCGCACTCAATACTTGTTCTGAAAAGGATTAACTAGTGTGGTTATTGCTACCCTTTGTAACCGAACTGTGTGTGTACTTAAACCGTATTAAGAGCAAAAGCTGAACTCGCAGCTGAATTTAGGCTGTGTGTGTGTACAAGGCCTAACTGATCACAGCTTGTCATTATCTGGGTCATGTTTGGTCTTCCTTCTCTGTGAAAACAGAGGATGAGGGCCTTCAGTGTATTTATTACTGGTTTTATAGTGTTTTTATTTTTATAGTAATTTAGAGTGCCCAATTATGTTACCCGCACTTTTCTCCAATTTAGAATGCCTGGCTGCTGTGTGTTCCCTCACCGCAGCGCATGACAGCTAAACATCCTCTGCAGATGGCCAGTAACAGGGCTGTAAACTGGCAAAAGAAAGGGCAAGGCTTTTGCTTGGGATTCATATATAAAGCTAATTATTAGTCACAGAAAGATAAAATAGTTTACGTCCATAGTAACTATTAATTTGTTGATTGTGCAGTTTTTTTTTAGCAACAGCTGCTTATGTATATTTAATTGTATGTCCTGTCTGCCTACTGGCTTTCTGGCATGAGGTTGACTTTTGTGCCCACAGGGTCAGAAAATACTTTTTTTTGGCGGTGAGATCCCTGGCTGGAAAGTGAAACCTCCCCACTGGAAATTCGTCCAATTGTATTGCGGTTGGGCGGCCCGGCAGCCAGCAGCCTAGATTCGATTCGAGCCAGCGAGGACTGTTTGGCTGCGTCCATTTCGTGCCCTGCAGTAAAGTCTGTTGTAGCCCTAAGAGGAGAAACCATCCCTGTTGGTTTTGCTTCCATAACTACTGCATTCGATGTTTGATCTGCATGTGATTTCAAATCTTGGAAACCAAGCAGTATGATACCTGTGTTTTTATAGAGCAAGTAGTATGTAAGCTAGAATGGTCTGTAGGTACTGTATATAGGCACAATGAACTGCTGATATATTGACGTGCCGTGCTTTGTTTAATAAAGTGCACAATGCTTTAAAACTGCAGCTTTCTGTCTCTGGGTCTAATTTGTGCTGGTAACCAACCTGGATTGTGACTCTACCCTGTCACAGTGTCATATTCAAACATTCAGTATACTGTACACTGGGAAAGCCTCCTTCAACACCAGAACCAAGCATCTTGGAGTGGATGAGATTTCAGTGGAAGTTTTTCCAAAACAACGGTTCTGGTTTTTATCTGGCGTGTGACTTCCACCGAGTCGGGGTGCTGGATGGTCGATTTGTTCGGAGTACTGCAGCAAAGACATATTGGGAGGAGTCTAAACCTGTTAACTTCAACAACAAAAGCAGCAATCTAAAGATCAGTTAAATGTTTGGCTTGCATAGAATTTAAGAGACGAGAGCTGCATGGTTATTAAGTTTCCTGTTTGATCCGTCTTTTAGTGGAGTGTTTTTATGGGTTCCGAAACTTTTTTGTAAAAGGTTTACAAAAATTGCTTTCAAAGGGAATGCCATGAAAAGAAAGTTATCCAAAATGTTATTGTAAGTGCAAGTGCAATTTAAGGGTATTGTGTTTTGTAAACCACTGTGAAAGATAAACAAATTAAGTCTGGCAGAGTTTTACAAAATACTGGTGTTTGTACTCTACCATGTTTTGTAGCTGGGTTGTATTTATTTTATTTTATTTTTTTAAGTTGTGATGTCTGGGTTAGAAGATAAATTTACATATGTTCAGTCATCATAAACTTATTTTTTTTTTTATTAAAGTTCCAGTACTTTGTCATCCAGTCACTGTATCTTAAACACTGGTAGTATCTTGCAAATCAACACATTCAACCTAGACATTTGTTTTATTGCTTTTTTACTTTCAAAATATATTTTATTGCTATTCTGATTGAAGTTGAATTCAGTTGCAACGTTTGTGTAATATTCCCTGAGTGTAGCTGTAATGAACAGTAGATTAAAGGAGGGTAACACTTTTTTGTGCATATAAATAAGTTAGTGTATTTTTTTATTTTTATTAAAATCAACCTATTCCTGTTTTATTTAGCTTGAGGTGTTTGTAAAAATGTGAAAATGCTTCCTGCACAATGTATAACTTTGAGTCCTCTTCCTTTGTTTGCTGTCCCTGGTTGAATTGCCTCTTTGATTTGATCCAGTAATACAACACTGTGTGTTCATTTTATAGGCCTAAATTGTATTGCTGTTCATTAAATAAATAAATAAATAAATAAATAAGTGCTTTATCGCTCATTAGAAAGGTAATGAATGGATTCATTGCTGTGACATTACAGCACTTTTACATTGGTCCTCTGCGCAAAAAAGTCATTAGTTCAAATCCCCTTGCACTGCTTGTCTGGCTGGGACATTAATCCATCTAGCAGTGCCTTGAGATTGTAGATGGTGCTTGTGTTCGGCTAGTGAGTGTTGCTTTCCTGAGAGAGATGGGTTAAGTGCTTTTCCTGAGAGAGATGGGTTAAGTGCTTGTCCTTGTGTCACTGACACAGCTGTGAAATGGAAGCAGACTGCTGTAGTACTAAGGCATTGTTAAAACACTGGTGTACAGATGTTACTCAAATGTAGCTTCAATACAGAATCATAGGGGTATAATAATAGATATATATATATATATATATATATATATATATATAATATATATATATATATATATATATATATATATATAAGAAATATGTGTGGAAAAAATTTTTTACGAATTAATGTTTTAATATGAATTAATTATGAAGAAAAGGATGTCGCAGTCATTGGTTATACATTTGGCCTTGTGTGCGTTTGTTTGTTTGTTTCATTGTATAAATTTGCAATGAAGTGTCAGAAGCCACATTTATTCTAAAGTAATAGCATTACTGAGGTTTACTTCCACCTTTTTTTTTAGCTGTGCACAAGTGGCAACTGTCATTTTAACTTCTATCAATGTGGAAAAGGGGTGCTGTACAAAGAAGAAATAAACTAGCAGTTTCCTTTTTTTCTGTTGAGTAGATTAATAAAATGGATCAGAACAAAACCAATATGTAACTTTGTTGATCTTTTTCATTTTTGTTAGCACATCAGAGTCTACAGTTTGACCTCTAGTTTCAAAATGATCCTTTAGCTGTAGGCATGCGTGATTTCCGTTGAGGGGGTTTCCACTCGCTGGTGTTCGCCACGGCTACATTTTAGTAATGGCAGTAGTGGCTGCTTGAATTGTTTTCAGTGTGTGAGAAGTACATCCAGATTATCCTTTATGCCGCTCTCGATTTTAATAAATGTATACCTTTCTTATTTGCAAAAAATAAAAAATAAATGAAGGAAGAAATCATAAGAGTCTACAGAAAGTGCATAGCAACAGAGTCCCTTTTGGATAATTGTTTATGTTGGTTTTAGTTAAAAGTTTATCATTGTTAGTTATTATAGTTTTATCTTGAGGTTCATGTTTTTGATGTCGATGTAAATTTATATATTAAATAAACGGGGGGGGGGGGGGGGGATTGTTAATCAGATTATTCTGTCTTTTTTTAAAGGTTGAAAACCACAAGGTTGTCATCGGTCAATCAAATTCTGTAGACATAGCAATGTGAACTGGAAGCTAGTTGAACCAATGAAAACTGTAAATGAGACAGGCGTAACTAGGTGGCATTATGTTGAATACGGTTTTAATCTATCTCCTACCGACAGTCATTTTTTTACTTTCAAAATCCTGGCCTGCACAGAAGCAAGTGTTGCATGCTGAGCTGAAATGACTGAAAATTACTGCAATTCAGTTGCATGCAAAATCCCTTGCACAATTACAGATCAATTTAAGTTAATTAAACCCATCAAGGTTAACTCAAGACAAATAATTACATTTTAAAAGGAAGTGGAAAATGTAACCTTTTGTATTACTGCAGCATTGCAGTACATCACGTGGTTGGACTGGTTTAATGTCTCTCCTCTTTCCCTACACAAAAAAAAAAGAAAAAAGGTATCTTGCTAGCACTTGCAAAATTCTGCAGATCATATGGAAATTGACTGTTCTGCACGCTGCATTCAAAGCCTCTTGTTAAACATTTGTAGGTGAAAATAATGTTATCTTCCTCTAGCATATTGCATTCGGTTTCTGATTATGGAAGCTTCCATTTGAGAAATTTAATAATTTTTTTGTTTGTTTCTTAAGCTGCAATTTACAGTATGTGGTTTTTATTTTTTATTTGTTTTATAATTAAACCTGGATTTTCAATTTGCCTTATTCTACAGAATGTCTATACTGTAATATGTATATGTATATGTGTGTGGATGTATTTTAAATCTTGGCATTTATACTAAATATCTTGGTATCCATGAATATAAAATGGTCTTTTTAAAAATACGCAAAAAGATTTAATGAGCAGTCTGTCCCACAAGTGCTGTGGTACCAAAAATATGACCTACCTGCTACCAATGCGGAATGACTGGGCATGACATTTTCTCTTCATTTTACCCTCTTAAAATAAGTTCAAAGGAATTGTGCATAAAATGATTCCCACAGGTGGCCTCGGAATTTGATTAGATTCCCATCCCACCCCCCAATAGATTATCTGGACCTGTAAAATGTCAAACTCGTGCTTCTGGTGTCTTTAGTCCTGTGCGAATCAACCATGTCAATGTCATGTTAAGCATTTTTGGGGTATTCCTCTCAAAGCAATGCCAATCTTTACAATAAACCATAATAGGATATTACAATTGGTACTCTCTGTCCTGAGATTCTACAGTTAAGTCAAACACTACAATTGGGCAAAACCAAATAGGGCAGAGGTGAAAAATACAAAACATAATTGTTTAAAAAAAAAAAAAAAAAAAAAAAAAAAACCTTTAACTAAACATTTGGAGGTATGTATGGGCATGCCTATCTCCTGAAGGGTCAAAACGGTTTTTAGATATGGTCGAGGTGCTGGTATCCTTTTGGAAGAGAAGATACAATGAAATGAAATGAGAAGCTGTTTGTTGATATGCTTCGTTCTTCCTCTGTTTTGCACATCTGGGGGGAGGTTATTGTTTTTTACCAGCTCAGAGGATGCCTGATTTTAGTCCAGTGCAAATCGTTTAGATATCTCTATCTATCAATATTTTTATAGCGATGTGTATATGACAAAAAGAGCATGAATAGCCTACTGCTTTGTATTGCAAACAAATGTTTTTCCTGCTGAGTGAGAATCAATGCAGTTAGACGATCAATACCGCACAGTCTACTGTAGTTTGGATTTATTGGATTCTGGTGGATGTTTGCATAAAAACAGCCCCAGCATTTATTGAGAGCAACTACTTTGGCAGGCTGCATACTGCCCTATCACTTGTTTGGGAGCAATCTAGTAGACGGTCTGCTATGGCTGCAGACCTTTTGAAAAGTCCACAATGATCTCCAAATTACTTTACAGTAGAATGATTCACAGAGAAGTTGCTTTCACTTATGTGCTCTAAATCAGGGGTTCCCAAACTTGTTTTTTTTTTTACCTGAGGCCCTCCTGTTCATCTGCATTAGGCACAAAACATATTCTAGCATTATTTAAGATGATTGTGAACGAGCCAGTAATCAATAAAATATCAGTATATCCAAACGTATTAATACATGCAATTACCATATGTAACAAGATTTATCAGTTTAATTTAATAACTTGATTTAGTTAATAGTGAAACACACATCAGTAAGTACTCCATATTTTAAATGTTAATAGCTAATTAGTCACAAAACGTATTCATCATAGGCATCAATTGAATTTTTAAATGAATGTTATCAAGTGAAAAAGTTAGTATGAAAACATTTCTACAAAAGAAAAAAAACGATTCCAGCACCTCAAAGCTGAGCCCACAGTACAAATGCATTCAAACTCCTGTAGCTGCCTTTTTTTGTTCTTTTATACTTTGCAAAATGTACTCTTTGGTAGCGGATTCAACATATTATAATTTTGTTAATACTGAACACTACTGATTAGGATAACTATATGAGGTCCTGGTCATTTTAATTAACTTGTCCCTAGAGGCATGCATGTTGTGTTGGTAATTCATCTCTTACTCGTCAGTTCTGTGTTATGGCTGTACTGTGCTTTTAAAACCCAAGCAATGGACACTACCTGGAGGGAAGTATCAGCGTTTAGGTTGTGATAAGCAAGTGGAAATATGTCTGTCCCCGGTTTTAAATATTAATATTCATAGTATTATAAATATCTAATGTTCTAATTAGGGTAGATGGAGGTTTCTATTTAAATCTAACACACATTTACATGTGTAGCTATATCTGTATTTATATTGAATTTGTACATGCAAGTCAAGTTAATCTCCTTCACTGACTGCCCTCATTCTGTATTTTTACAGCTGTGTCTTGGGATATGTTATTGAGGGACTATCTTGTACTGGTCATGGGGGTGCAGGGCATGAAATTAGGGTCATAGGAAGATTCAGGGGACCCAGGCAGTTCCAGGGGGCAAAAAGGCCAAACATAAGTCCAACCCAAGGGCACCAAGGCGATTTCATACTAATAGAGAGCCTATTATGTCGATTTGAAATTTTAATTCAGACAAACACAAATCAGTGTTTTCTGAGTGATTTCACATACTATTATTGTTACATGTATAAAATATTGGTCACTTCTCCAACGTAAAAATAAAGTAATATTAAAAAAAAAAAATAATAATAATTAAATTTTAAAACAAACTTTCATACCGGACAAATACAAGGGGTAATTTGGCAAAAAAAAAAAAAAAAAAAAAAAAACATATTCAGGGTATTTTAATTAACTTGGTCACCCACCACTGACTTCGGCTGAATTACACTGAATTTGAGCAAAATGAATGATCTACCTATTGTGTGTTCATTTTTAGCATTGGTGTTTTGGGGGGAATAACACTGAAATACAAAACAGCAACAGTTATTGAAATGTCTGTGTAAACTAGCAATTTATATACGCTGAAGACATGAAAGGAGTTAGAATGTGTGTTGCACTGTTGCATTTTAAATTATTAGAGTTCTAAGCCCATTTTGTCACAGTTCAATTTCATTCTGTCTAATCTCGTCCTTTCTGCAGTACTGTGCTGTTGTGTGCACCCATTGCTTAACTGAACGCTGGATAAATCCTAGAACACTTCGCTGCTGCTTTAGACAGCTCTTCTTCCTTTTTAAATGTTTTTGAGTTGGCATAGGGTGGAAAAATCTCAGTGACACTGCCAGTGAAAACGTGTGATTTGAAAATTGCTGGAAGCGCGGTCATACTGAGCTCAGTCTAACAGCATCCCTCCCTCTGTTTGCCAGTCATTAACCAATGATACAGCACGTCTTTCTTGTGGCTTAGTGCTGGGAGGTGCACGCTAAAAAGAATAGCAACAATAATACATTATGATAATGAGTCATTTTCTCGCAGGATGAAAGTAGACAGAATTAAATTGAACTGTGATAAAATGGGCCAGCTGACGCTGAGCAAGTTTGTGAATGGGTTGCAGATCAGATGTGCTGGTGCTGAGGGACACTGGTGACAATGATGGGTGAGCTTACAGGCAACTTTTGGCGTAATTATTATTATTATTATTATTTTTTTTTTTTTTTTTTTTTGAGGCAATGACACCAGTGCCGTTGGTTATTTTGCACCTTGGTGGTGGATTGTGAGCCTCAATTTAAACAGTCAGTGATCACCCTGGGGCCTTTGTGGCAGCCTGTCATTTCAGTTACTGTATATATAGGCTAATGTAACTAGTGCATGCATGTTTTCAGTTATATTTAAAGGCTTTTGGAAGTGCACTTTTTTTCCTCCTTGCCTTTTAAATCGATGCATTAAAAATGCTGTTTATTAACTGTCAGATATTCAATTTGGGACAGTTGCTGCTGATTGCACCGCTAGCAGGATCACATTCGAAATCATCTGTGATTTTAATTTATTCCAACTATCCATCTGCTCTTGGATCGGCTGCATTTTATATCATTGTCCTTTTTAATGCTGTAAATATCTCATTGTTTTTTTTCTTTGTACAGATGATGAAATTTGCCTGGGATAATTACAAAGAATATGCTTGGGGAGTGAATGAGCTGAAGCCTGTCTCAAAACAAGGACATTCAAGCAATTTATTTGGTGAGTAACTTTTTTCTTTGGTCCTCAAGCTGTGCATTGCGCATGGCTGCATGTTAAAGATTGTGAGACGATACAGGAAAAAAGGTAAGTGGTGAATTAGTAACTGTAATCCTTAAGTTTCCGTAACGTTAAGTCTGGAATTAACCACTGAGAGAGAAAGAGTGGATGCAGCTGCTGACTGGTATGATTCGTAATGCATGTCATAGGCATTATTCTGAGGATTCTGTTTAGGTCAAGGCACTGTTTTACAGTTTTTTTTCTGTTTTTTTGTAAGTTGCAAAATGTTGTTCTGCTTTTATGGTGTCAAAATGTACCCCTGTGTGCATTACACCACCCTGTACCCATTAGTAGGTGAATTGTTCCTGTAGCACAGCAAGCTTTGGATTAAAGCACCCCAAGAGGCTCATTAATATAGTAAGCAAAACATCTGAGAAAATTGAAACAAATGTGTTTTCCCACTGCATAGCCACAGGGGTGGGTGTGGGACTTACTTTCCCTCTCCCTCTGCATTTCAATCAGCAGTTTTCTTGGTCTACTGTACATTTAACTGTATTACAGGTTAAATATGTGTGGTGGAAACTTGGTAGCCTGTCAACATATTATATTTAGGGTCCATCATATGTGTGTGTGTTTTTTTTTTGTTTTTTTTTAAATGTAATTTTTATATGAAGTGTTGCCTGGTTTCTTTAAAAATGGCAAATTTAATCTCTGAGTCAGGGGCATCATTTTATATTGTAAAACAAAAACAAATCCCCAAACTCAAGGACAAACACTTCACGAAACACTGCTAAAATGCACAATGCAAAGCAAGAACCCACATCTCTCCAACACTGACAACTTGCCTTAACTTAAATGTAGTTTTATGTAAGTCAGTTTTATTGCCATTCAGCGTACTTGCTGGAGAGGCATGAGGCAATAGGTTGATTTGCTGGCTCCTTGCATACAGCTCTGACTTTGCTTTCTCTGAAACAGAAGTGTTACCGTTGGCTGTGCAGTTTAAAAAATGTTTAATATATATTATTGGTTGTTTGCTCTCAAAGTTTGCATAAAGAGAGACCCCGTCCTCTCCCTGTGTAACCCTATACCCTGTCATTTCATGCTTGAATAGGCCTACATTTTGGCTATACAGCGCATGTTAAGTATTGTTTAGTCTTCAAATTACAGGAAGGACAATGGATGTATTCTAACTCTTTCTCAATAATACTGTCGTGCAGCAAGTATACAATACAGATCAAATAATTTTTTAGGTAGAATGTTGTTTGTTCATTTATTTATTCAAGATTACTGCCATCATTTTTAATAAAAGCAGCACGTGGCTGCCTCCAAATAATTTTTGTAAGATGGCTGGTATAATGTTTACCAAAGCAATAGTATAAATAATGAATGCTTTTTCCAGTGTTGGTGGGCAGTAATGAATTGCTTGTGGCAGTGATTGACATTTTAATTTCAGAATCAGTGCAGTATTTCCTAGAGACTTTCCTGTAGAGAACTGAGGCCAGATAAGTTTGTCTGGAACTAGTGCTTAAAACGACTGGTTGAGCGGCAGTGGTTAATCGCCCACTCCGGGTGTGGTGACATCATCAACAAACAATTGAAACGACACAAACGACAAGCATTCAGCATCATTTCCTGCAAACTACGTTTAAGGGCTGTGCACAGGACTGACCCTCACCACATCCAACTAGGACGGCTGGGTGGTCTGATAAAGAAAAAGGCTTGTAACCAGGAGGTCCCGGGTTCAAATACCAGCTCAGCCACTGACTCATTGTGCAACCCTGAGCAAGTCACTTAACCTCCTTGTGCCTGTGTTTCGGGTGAGATGTTGTTGTAAGTGACTGCAGCTGATGCACAGTTCACACACCCTAGCCTCTGTAAGTCGTCTTGGATAAAGGCTTCTGCTAAATAAACTATTAATCCTAGTAATAATAGGACAGTCTTGGTATTACTTCCTTAGTGGTCATTTATAACAATAGTTAGAATCACCATTTCACAGTAGTGTGGGTAGCCATTGGGGAAAACAGTAGGTCGAACTTAGTGTTTTTATGTTCAGTTCTACAGCAACAAACTTGCATACACAGGATTGACGAAGAAACACATTGAAGAGAAAAAAAACATTCTGAGCTCTTCATGTTGGCCGTATTAGAACTTTATAACTGCTGTTAAACAGTGTTTAAAGGGGTTATTTAAAGATATAAAATAAAACATTAAACATTAAACAGCTTTACATAACTGTACTGTATCTCCCTGTTCTGGGTTTTAGCTGGAGCATATTTTACAATAATCTCTAAACCTGTAAAATACAATGGACATCCTGTACAAAAGGACACATTTTAATAAGGAAAATTTTGCAGATTTTGCAACATTTTTCTTAAAGGATAAAATAAAGCTTTTGATGTTTTAAAACAGTAATAAGCTTAGTGTTAATTTAAGTTATAATACAGTGGTTACATGCACCCATGTTTATTCTTCCCAGCTATACCGTTATACCATGAAATCCCCAGCTGAGATGGATTGGCAATGAGGAACTTGATTTAATATTCTAAGCAGGACCCTTAGCCTGCAATTCTAGTTGGTATCCCTGTTTTCACTTGGTTGCTCTGTCCTAAAGTTTGCCACAGTGCTGAAAGCAAACCCTAATGCATCAGTATTGATGCAGTTTTGTTGTAGTTATTTTGATTAGGTGGGGTTGCAAGTTATACCTCCTGCTTTGGAGGTATTGACAGAATCATTGCTGACTAGAAGACTTATGAAGCTCCAGCTGTGCAAGTGTTTGTTCTCACCCAAGCCCAGCCACCACACTCGTGTCCAGGCAAGGATCCAGTCCTGTGGCTGGGGACCTACAGAGGAAACGGCATTGTGGGGGAAGTGAAACAAATCATAAACTAACTTGAGAACATGAGCTGTTCTGGTTTATAGTTCTTCTAACGGAAAAAGGGTTTTAATCATTCACATGTGTTATAAATGTAATTCCCATCAGACTTTGTCAAGAGTTATCTCTTCAAACAGGCTTTCCAGTCCTGTCATTTTGGGGATTCCGTACAGGATACATTTTATTACTTTTTTTTTTCTGTATTTTTTAAAAATTATTTGTGCAGATCCATTTAAAATGTAACAAACAGCATGTAGCTCTGTAGGCATAAAAAGCAACATTTGGCAGATTTGTGTGCATTGTTGTTGTAGCCCCTGTAAAATGAGGTCTCCTAACAATCCTTCCAATGAGTACACCCTATAGGGGGGCTGCTACCCTAACTTTTGGTCTTTTTCCAAAGCCTTATAAAAGTCAGAATCAATCCATATGGTCCCCACATCAATCTCCAGATTCATGCGATATCGCAATTACCTGGAAGTATTTTAGGAAATAAATCCCAAATATTTGTTATCAACTCCCATTATTTTTGAAGTTATGAGCCTAAAATGGGGAGTGGTCTTCAAGTTTTAATAATGTGCCTTTGTTAATGCAATGGAGACAAATGAATGTGACGATGTGACTGGCCTACAATTACTATGTTTTAAAACGGTGATCTGAACAGTGCTATTGCAGCAGTGCTAACAGTTGAGGGGAAAAAATAAATAAAATTAAACTTACAAAACACCACGCAGACACACCTGTTTACTCTAGTGCCAAGGGTGTCCAGGAATGTAAGACTTTCATTGTATTTAAATATAGCATAAAAAAACAAACCCCATACAAGGTTTTACTTGGTATTCTAATATAAATAAATTCATAACAACACCTGTGAATGTAAACATTAAACCAGATCATTTTTTCTGCACTGATTTTTTTTTCATATGTACTTTAGTAAACTTATGTACTTACTGGTGCGTTTACTACTCTTTTATAATGCATTTTGTTTATTTTTCGAGCATCTAATAAGAATCACAGTAGAATGGGACATCAACCACGAAGTCCAAAATATGATTACAGATAATGAAGCAAACATGGTGGCTGCAGTGCGCAAAGCAAGATGGAAACATATTCCATGTTTTGGGCATACTTTCAACTTAGTATTTAAATACTCATTAAAGGCTGACCCTGGATTGTATTCCTGTTTGTAGAATTGCAGTGCCATTGTTAGATTTTTCCATCATAGCACAAAAGCGGCAGAGAAGCTTAGAGATTCAAAATCAACTGAAGATACAGAACAACAGCATGCTATTACAACTTTTTCTTCTTGGAAAGAACACATTGTGCTTAAGTGAAGAAGAAATGGCACATATTAGGTCCACAAGTAATGCTTTAAATCCCTTTGAAGTAGCAACATGGGAGGTTTCAGCAGAAAACTATATTAATCTCAAAAGTCATACACTACTACAAAAAACAACATCAACTACAGAGTGACAAGGTAACTGGCAGTACACCTATCAAGGCAATGCAAACGTTGGTTCCAGAACATAGAACACAATTCTACTCTTGCAGCAAGCATACTGATTCAAGATTGTGCTCAGTGACAGTGGAAATGTTGACAGCATTAAAGGTCGACTCATAAGTGAAATGCAGGCACTAGACCAAGACAGCCTCTCCTGAAGCCACTACATCTGCTTCAGCATCAGCTCCTTCCACTGCTCATCCTGCGTACCCTGAAGGTAGAATATAGGCCGAATTTGATTCCTAAATGTTTGCATCCCAGCAGCATTATGCATCAACCACTGAAGCGCATGTAGAAATGCACCGATAGTGAGGAAAAAGTGATTGCAAGAAATGGAGATCCATTGCAATGGTGAAAGTCCAATGAATCAACATTCCAGAGCAAAATTGCTCGCAAATACCAGAGAATAGTTGCCTCATCAGTCCACTGAGAGAGTTTTTTCAAAAGCAGCGTAAGTAGTTAGTCTGAGGCAGAGTCTGATGAAGCCAAAGCATGTCAACATTGTGCTGTTCTTTTAAATTACAACCTGAAAAGTAGTTAAACCTTAATATTCTTTAAAAGTTTATTTAAATGAGTTTCTAGAGGTTCATTAAACACCCAGGTAGAGGTGCTTGTTTTTGTTAATTCTACATTAGTGCTGTAATATATTAATTAATATATTATTATTATGTGGTTTATTTGGACATGTAAAATATTTATTTAATTTTGCAAAACATATATATTGTTAATATGTATATGCTGTAGAGCTGTCAATCGATTAACATTTTAGATTGGTTAATTTATGGGTATTAGTTAAGGTAATGATATTATAACAGCTATCCTGTATAGTAATATTCAAAAATCAATAGAATCTAAAATAATAAAATAAAGTAAAAAGCCAATGGGAGTTTGGTCTTTTATAAAAGCATTATTGTTATTTTTATTATAGTAAATGTAACACATTCTCACAGAACATCAGTTGTTTCCATAGCTACATACTTGGCTTCCTTGTACTTCAAGATGTAGCAGAACTGAGGCACTGAAGAGATTAAGCCATGCAGAATCTTGTTAGAGGTACCTGGGAATACTGTGGCTATTGACCAAATGATTGTCGTAGTCAGAAACCAGAGATTAATAATTCCACATAATTACTTCTATTTGAAGAATTGGTGCATTCAGGTATTTCTGATATACACCTCCCATTTTTTCTGAGAAATGTCTTGAAAATTGATTCATAACCTAATCGACTACAATGTCTCCATTGTCTGACCTTTTTTTTTAAATTCTAAAAAGCATTTAGAAATATTACTTTGAAGTTCTCAATATAACTCTACATAACTGTCTGTATAATAAGCAATACACGCACAAAATGTAGCTATTCTTACACCCTTTCTTACCATTTATGTCCCGCCTCTTCTAACTCATGATTGGACACCTGTATAACAAGGGGCAGATCTTTGACTCTCCCATTGGTTAACTTACTGAAGACTTTAACTGTTTATGTCCTACCTCCACTCACTTATGATTGGACTGCCGCAGAGAAAATACAGATCTTCTATTGGTTGATTTTATTTTATATACAAAATTTTAACTGCATGATTACATTAAAAAAAAAATAAAAAAAAAAATCTGATCAACTCTTTAGTTGATTTAATTGGAGCAGTTCTAATAGTGTAAATACAACTAAGTTTAACTTTTGATTCTGTAAAGTTATTTTTTGTTATTTATTGACAGTCTATTATCACATTGCTATATAAACCTAAATGTTTACTATACAAGTGGTTTGCTGTTTCAGGGGTTATTTATAATCAATAATAACCTGTAAATCAATACATGTACCCTTACATCTGGTCTCTTAACATTATGGGGAAAATACTCTAGAAGCAAAGTAGTGTGCTCGACATGCTTAAATCATGTGGTGAATGGTCAGAAATGCAAAATATTAATTTTATTGTAATGCCAGCATTGTTACAAACAAATGTTTTTTGTGGTTTTTTTTTTCAGGTTTCTGTTTTTCCCCCAGTTAAACAAGTATTGTAATCTGTATCGACGGTACTTGACCAGTATTGATATCGTATCGAAGTACAATGGGCAGGATCTCCCACCCTTACTACATTGTATAACTGCCAAAAGTTTGTACATCAAACTTTATCATGATTGGTTACATATGTCCATGTAACAATGTCAGTGCACTATTTGTGTTTTACAAGTTTTGTCTTTTTATGGTCTGTGAAGAACAGACAAAAACATCAACTGGAGAGTTTTGTTTACAAGCTGACAAGTTAAGCCAAGACTGCCTGTGAAAACAAAGGGAACTTGCTGTTGTGCATCACCAGTGGATTTGTTTGTGCTGCAGCTGTCCTGCCTCTGGCTCTGCCTTACCTCCCTGACCCACGCTGCTCTGGTTGAATCCTCTTCATGGCTGCTACCAGTAGAGACCCCTTCAGTACTTGGACTAAAAGTGGTGGAACTTTGCATTTCTTCCTGAACATAATCTAGGTCATTGCTGGAGGTCTGAGATTCCCCACAATCTGAAATCAACAACTCTTGCAGCATGTCCTCATCCCTTAGGAAATGGCTTGCCATGGTTATAATAGAGGAAGTAAAAAATACATACATAAATGCATATGTTGTATATAAATAATAAACATTCCTTCTACTTTATTTGTTAGAAAGCACCTGTCCATAGTTATTGTCAGATATACAGTTAATTAAACAATAACAAAAAAAATGTAAAAAGTGTCACCCCCTACTTTTTACATTTTATTTATTACATTATATGTCCGTTCACAGTACAGATAAAATATTAGTGTAACCCCCTTACTTCCTCATCCAGTATACAAAAACCTTGCCCTAGTAACTGCAATGAAGAACTACAACACAGAAATACAATAAAATAAGTATAAATAAATACCACTCTACTCACTACATTTTATGTCATGATATATCCTTTCATAATACAGATATAGAATGATAAATATAAAACAGCGTCTTAAACTAATTAAACTTTGTCAATTTCAGCATTACAATAACATAATGAAATAAACGGTTAAAAACTAAATTTGTATTACTTTCAATGATTATATAGAAAATAACATATATAGGAAAGGATATAATATTAATATATAATATCATAAAAGTAATTACTTGCATGTATTGGATGTTTATGATTCTCATTGAAATCCAAAATCCAAATATAGCGCTAACTAGAAGCTCCTCACACTCGCTCTCTTATGTAGTCTTTTGACAGACTGATGGAGCCAGTCCGCGCTGAAGAGACTCATTTTTAAAGGTGATTGCCTGCCAATCAGGTCACGTAGATAGGCGGAGACCAGTTTGTCTGCTCCTCAAAGGGCTTGATTGTCTCCATGCAAAATTTGACAGTTTTTTTTTTTTTTTTTGATGATGGATTGCCATGGTTACATAGCGTAAAAGGGAAACGGCACAAAATCGAATATTGCAGATAGCTCGTTCTCCCAACCTCCAGATTCAATATGCTGTATCAAAAGAATCTGACATGGTGAGGTGGGGGACGATCCAAATATGTATTTGACGTGGAATGACCCTTCTACACTGTGTTTTATTGGCTGCCTTCTGGGTATGTTCTGGTATGTAAAACTTTGTCATTGGGCATTTTAGATACAGTAGCTAAGGCCTGACTCCAAACTGTTGATTTCACCAGGCAACAGCATAGAATTATAGATTTTTTGATCATCTTGGGGCAGATTTATACTATAGTACGTATTTCATTTGACAAATTAAGTTCCGTTTGTGGTTTGCTCTTTTAAAAAAATAAAAATAATAACTAGTTTTACAGCTTCCAGGCTGAGTACCAGTTGAAATTTTGGCAAGCTGTAATATTGCAGCACAAGTGTCAGCAACAGATCAGTTTTATGGAGCAGTTTCACTTCAAAATACTGCAGTGTTGGTACAGTTTAAAAATAAATAAAAAAAACTGGACATTTTGTTTGTTTTTACGTTTTTAGGGAGCTTGTCTGTCGACAAGTAGTTGCAATACTGGAAGCCTTATCATGATTGTTGTAGCACTTTGTCCCGTTTTTCAAAACATTATTTTCTTTCCTTAAGTATTTAATGTTAAAACCCCACTCAGCATTCAGCATTTATAGGGTGCAACTACCAATGTGCTATGAGAGTAATGTGTGCACAGCAGAATATGCTGTGCACACATCACTGTGTGGCGATGGATTTGGATGGGACCCTTTTGGATTTTCTTGTAGCTATAATTATTTTGGAGCTGAAAAGAACATTCTCATGTCAGCATCCGCTATCAGTAGTTATTTTGTGTGTGTGTGGTGGAGTGTTTGATAGATTACCATTAAACCAGTTACAACCTGGATGATATTCCTCGATGTGAAAATAAAATACTGTACTAGTTAAAGGTCATAAGAGAACAAACCATTTATGAAACATTCGTTGGCACACTAGAGGTTTTCTGAGTAATACTTGTTATTGCCGTCTTTAGTTTTATTTTCTTCTGACACCATTTACTTCTGGGCTGGAAGTCAGGCCAGGGATTTATGGACCCAGCGTTGATTAACCTTCTTAATTTAGCAGAGGAAGGTGACGTCATTCATACTGGCACCAGCATTTATTTCTTTCAGTATATTTCATAATGATTAGTATGGTTAAAATTACCTTCAGGCCGAAGGCACCTTTTACTTCAAATTGTTGCTTTGAGATGGTTGATTTACTTTATTTTGTAATGCTTTTAAATTGCTTGTACTTTGTGGTCTGTACTGTATTACTCCTGAAGTGAATTCACATTCCAGCAGTAGAAGGTTATGAAAGACCTATGCTGTAGCTCAGGAAATATTGCCTAGGTTATTCTCGTCTTTTATTTGTTTATTTATTTATTTATTACTATTTTTTTCTTTAAGCCTTTTTTTCATATCCAGCTTCAGAACATTTACTCATGCTTTATCTGGTGGTAGTAAGGTGTTTTGTGTGAGTTATTTGTCTTACTCAGTTGTGTGTTGGCATGTTGCTTGGACAAATGTAAGGTTGGCAGGGATGGGGTTAATTCTGTCCCTGCCAACAATCACAGCTGTGGCCATTCTCCAATTAGGTCTTTGAGTGCTAATTGGCCACCTGTATAAAGGGAGAGCAGAAGCCTTTGTCTGGGGAGGGGGTTAGGTGAGTGTACCTGTGTGAAACTGCTTTTTGATTGTAAACTTTATAGTGAAGGTGAATGCCCAGCCTTTTTTGCTTTGCTTGTGTTAACCTTATTTTGGCCTTTGTGTCTTTTTTTCTTTGTCTTTTTTGATAAATAAACATGCGCAACAGTGCTTCACTGCAGCTTTCTGTCTCCTGGATCTCTTTCCTGCCTCTTAGAGACTCATAGCAGGACTGCAGTTTGAAGAAGGGGAAAAAAGGTAGAAGGGCCAAAATAAAGGTTCACACAAAAAAAGACAAGTACTTGTTAGGGTTCCGAGCATATTTTCTAGGATTGGCCTAGAGATGCAAAAAGAACAGCTTTTTGAGCAGGCTGAGATGCTGAAAGGTAAACATTGTCATGGATTCTATATTAATTGGTATTATGAAGCTTCTCTTTTTTTATATTCCTGGTAAATATATATTTTTGTTTTTGAAAATGTAGGTAAAATTGCATACTAGCAGAGTATAAGTAGTAAAGTTTCAAACCTGACAACTTTTTGAAATGTCATCAGATGGCATGCCGTTGTATGTTTGCAACTTGAATCTGTCTTGCAGCTGATTTAAATACTTCTTGACAAATAAAATAGGTATCTTGCTGCAGAATTCTGACCCTGGTATGTTTGTCTTATCCACGATATTGCACTATATGATAACAGTCCAAGCAGCAAGAATGTGTTTTTTTTTGTTGTTTTTTTTCAATGGAAATTAGCCCTATCAGAACAAACGCTTTTATCTACCCAGATAAAACTATCTTGGTAGTGACTGACACTGAGCTTTCTCCAGTGTGAATGTGTTATTCTCTCAGTGAAAACAAAGACCTTGGTAGGCTAATTCATAGATAAACTATTGCGAGATAAACTTAGTGCGAGTCAACCATTGCCCTCTTCACACAAACTGCAACCATGGCAACAGCCATCTTCACACAAACTGCAACCATGGCAACAGGTGTGAGGAGGTAACAAGATTGAAACAGCGTGCCATACTCAGTAAAGCAGTGCCTCAGCAGGAGGTGGGAGGGTTTGATTTGCTCCTCCAGTTAAAACCAGGGATCAGACTATGTCATCTGCCATTGCTAGTACTGTGTGTGATTATAGCAGATAGGCGTTTGTGACGGAGGCTTGCCTCCTCTGATGAAAACACTGTCTGGGTTCCTCCAATTAAAACCTGTGCTTAGATCTATGGGTAATAGCAGATAGGCATTTAATAGAGACTTGGCTCTTAATATAGAACTGCTCTTAATATAGTATTGAATCTAGAGTTTGGGTTAAGATGTAATTGTTATCTTTTCTTGCATTTTAGACAATGTTTTTGTTTTACTGGACATTGTTCTATTATAATACTACACTATGTATGTATGTATTTATGTATGTATGTGTATTACTGCTGTGCAAAAGTCTTAGACATGTGGAATTTTTCTACTCTGATGAATTGTGAGCATCAACAATTTACTCAAAGCCTCCACTAGTATTTTCTACTGTTGTAACAACCTTGACTTGCATAAATAAGGAATAACATTGAGTGAAATAGCTAGCATCACTTGATTTCCAAGGTCCGAAGCATAATCAACAAGTACAGAGAAACATCATCTGTAATTGACAAACCCAGGACTGGAAGACCCAAAAGCTGTCTAACAAGGATGAGCAATACATGAAGATAATATCCTTAAGGAATAGAAAGAAGACAAGTGTTGAGTTTGAAGAGGCACTGCCTCCCTTGCCTCCTCCTGAGGACCCTCCACTGCCCTACAGCTACATATAATTCTTGAGTATTGCTGAATGAAGGAATTGAGGCATTTAAGGAACATGTGACTACAGTTGAGTGGGTGCACTACTTGGAAAAGTGTGCAGGTAGCACACTGTAAATAGCTCAATATTTGTAGCTTTTAAAAATGAAATTGATTTTCAACTAAATTAATCAAAAGCGTAATCCCTGTCCCTGGTGCTGAAGAGTAGACCTAAAATGATTTATTTAATCTGGCATGAAATTCTAAAAGTTGTGCTATTTAAAAACTCAGTCAGTGCATGGAAAATAGGAATCACTGTCCTGTATTGCCAAGGGATTTAACAAGGTTGTATTTAACATGCAAGAGATAGGGTGCACGAACAAGACCAGTTCAAACAAATAACAGTAAACCTGAGGGAATATTCAGTTTTGAAAGGATTAAATGTTAGCACGGATGATCAATAACCTAAGTGTGTGCTGAAAATGTACTGCAATTGATTAGAGTTAATGATGCAAATTGTCAAATCTTTCTATGTTCACAGGATCAAATACTATAATAATGTTAATAGTATTAATTGTAATCTGAAATCTATGTATTCACTCATTGCATTTTGACGCTACAGTTGTACGTCAAATCTGAATATTAGAAATATGTACAGGATTTGGTGTACGTTATACAGTGTAAAGTACTGTACAATAATGTGAAACTGAAACTAAGTCTTTTTCATGAATTTTTAAGGACTTAACTACCTTTTTGGGGGTTCTGTTTTTGTGTCTAGTGTAAATTATTCAGTTACTGTTAACTGGACAAATGAATGCAAGTAATTCATGAGTGGAATTCACTTACTGTATTGTAGTCCCTGTTGGGTTTGTACATTACCTTGTTATGAACTCTTGACGTACCCCCTTTTCCCACTGGGTACGTTTCCTCTTCCACCACTTTCATTGACACTTTAGTACACTTGCAAGTGGACAGAGTACATTTTTCTTTCACACTGAAGCAAAAATAAGCAAACCGTACCCAATACGGTCACAACCGTACCCAGAACACCTCCCTCAGGTGGTCTCAGTATGGTTCGTTTTAATCGTACCCGGGAACATTTGGAGCGGTCACACTGAAGACCAAACGTTCCAACCTGTACTCTGAAAATGTAATATCATGGGGAAACGTGCCAGTTTGAATGCGCCCATACTCTTCTTCAGGGATGATCAGCTATGGTCCTGGGTGGCCATTCTACACCAGGTTAAAAGAAGAAAATGTATTGACAGCTTTGGGACCCATATGCAGGTTTTAATGGTTTAATTTAACATTTAAGAACAAAGACCTGTTGTGCAAGGGCCAGAGTTACCCAACCTTGCAATCATTTACAAATATTTGCAATATTGGAAGCCGTAACAAGATTATTATAGGACTTTGATTTTTAAACATTCTTTCCCTTCTTAAGTCTGAAGTGTCCAACCTTTTCTTGTTTATGAGCCACAAATTTCAGACTAAGTCGCAAGCCACAACAATAGATTTCACCGTGAGGCGTGTACTATAACCATATTTAGGATGTAAAATAACAACACACACAGCAGGGCAGTGCGAGAAACAGGTCGATCTGGTGGACACTAAGAACAGCATGAGTAATATGCAGTCAGATCAGACACTTTAAACACATTTCCAACTTTTGTGATGTAAGTTTATGAAGGTTTTTATATTTGATTTGTTTTTCGCTAAGCACCCTGCTTAGTGAAAAATGTTAGCGGTCGTGTGTGTGTGTCTGTCAAGCGGGTGAAAGAGGTATTGTAGCACATGCATGGGCTGTTGTTGGGTCAGTCGAGCAAAGGAGTCAGGCAGACCCCACTGCGTGTTTATTGTGTATGCAGAACGCCAGTCCACAGCATTATACCACCCACACTCTCACTCACACAACTGACAAACAGCAATTAATGAGAATAAACACTGTCATGCAGTGTAGACAAGTATGTCCTACTGCTTTGGTTTCGTTGTGGTAAAAATAAGGACATTTTAAATAAGGGAACCCACAACAATTTCCTCATGGCCAGCATTCGTTTTGAGCCCTGCAAGTACACGGCAAACATTTAAAAAAACAATACAGAATTTCTAAAAATAAATCTCATCTCTCTGGCTATAGAGGAAAACAACACTCCAGTTGTATCAACAAACAAAAAAGTCACTGTGCTTTAGGTTATCTTATTTATTTAAATACACTTTCTAAACTGATTTTATGGTGATGTGTTTTTTCAGGTCATCCATAAGTGCAACACAGCGCATCTACTTTTTTTTTTTTTTTTTTTTTTTTTTTTTTTTTACAGGCATGAATGATATTTCTGCGTTTCTAGTTTTAATATATGCAATTAAAATTGAAGAAAATAAAATGTTACCTTTTTGTGACAAGTGGTTAAAACAAAATGCTTTTTTATTATGCATTCTTGCAGTAGTACAAGACTTTGTTATGCTGTTATCTTACTGTTTGTAAATCTGACTTTAGAGTCGCTCCTGTTTTTTAGTTTCTTTTACCTGCAGCCACACCAGACAGCTCATAAAACTAAAACCTGTACAGAGGCAGCTGTTTGCCAAAAACAAAAGAACAACCCAAAAACACAACAAAAAACTTTTCTGACCCTGTGAGCACAAAAGCCACCCTCACACCAGCAAGCCAGTAGCTACACAGGGCAGTTCATACAATTAAAAATGTTTGGCTTTTGCCAAAAAAAAAAAAAAAAACAGAGTTTTCTGAACAAGTTAATAGTTTATTAGTAATTTAAACTGTTTGTTGTTTCTTATGTGACTAACTGGCTTTATATATGAATCCTAAGCAAAATTACACAACACTTTGGCCTTGCCACAAGTTCAGTGGCCTTGGTGTCCACTGCAAGTTTATTGAACTGAAGGCCATTTTGGCTTTGCTCTTTTTTTTTTTTTTCTTTGCCAGTTTAGACCCCTGTACACACGTGAACTTAATTGCAGAATACAGTACCAGAAGTTGTAGAGAATATTTGTATTAACTATTTTTTTTTTGTTGTTTTTTTTGTTGAAGAATTAAAATGCCACCTCCAAGTCACCGGAGCGTGAAGATTACTGCAAAAATAAATAAGATGGCGTGTGCTTGCTAGTCATACAAAGGTTAAACATGAAAGTAAGCCCCAAGCATTTCTGTTTTATAAGACACATTTGTTTTCAATGCATTAAGGGACTTTGGGCCAGATTTAATAAAACTATTATCAAGATTTAATCAAATACTGTATTCTGTTAAAGCTGATCCATCAGTAACATTTAAGTGCTTAATGATAAATATAACATTTTAAAATGTATAATCCCCACGATGTTAATCAGTTGGTTTATTTATTTGCTGCACAATGGCAGTGATGGTGTACAGTCTTAAAGCCAAAATACATTTTGTTTTTATGGCCTCAAACATGAATTTTCCTGTAGTCCATTTTATGATCATTGTCTCAGATGGCTAAGATTGTTATTGTAACAGTGTGCCAACTCATAAAAAATCTGTTCTTTTTTTTTTTTTTTTTTTTATCATAAAGCCACAGATGGCTTCCACTCCTTGGCCGATAGTACTATAGAAGTGATATTGCACCAACTAGTAGTTTTGCTTCTGTTTTTAAAACATTCTGCTTTCAGTATTCCAGATGTTTTGATCAATTCTAAATTTGCTTTTTTTTCTGAGCTTTGACTTTTTAAAACAGAGTGTTCTTTTATGTGTTTGTTCAGATCAGGGGAAACAAAGATGAGAATATACAGTAGCCACCACTGTCTCTTACATTAAGTATTAGTTGTACAGTATTCAATACAGTGTTTGTCTAGACACTTATTTTCTATAGGGTTGGTTCACTGATGGTTTTAAAAAGCAAGTACAGATACCTTTGTGCTGTGTATTAGTTATTTGTATTTTTTTGTATGTGTAATTGATGTGTTAATTTTTTTGCTGGCTTTTTTAGAAATATAACTGAAGTGATTCTATTTGCTTTATTAATGATGCTGTGTCCTAATAAAAGGACAGCACATTAATTCTCTAAAACAAGACATTGGAGTTTGAAGCAGCAGTCTACCAATTAGGAGTATGACTGCAATCACGGAGGAAGGCTCCCTTGACCCTGCCTGCAGTCAACAGTAGTGAATGAAAGGAGAGGCTCAGAGTTAATTCTTTATGGAACTTTGGCAAATACTGTTCAGCGCCTGTGTATTTCATTTGTACACTAATATGATATCACAATTGCATTTGTAATGCAAAACTAATATAGACTCAAGTCTTTAAAGTCCTGCACTAAGAGATGTTCCTGTTACTACCAGTATTACCAAGGGTTATGTTTCTGTGGTTCTTTTTACACTACCCTGATGAGACTTTTTTTTCTGATGATTTACTATTCCTGGGATAATCCCTTTATTTAGAAAGATATACTACAAATCCCAGTGCCTCACTTGGTAAAGGTGCAGCTGTGTAGTGTGCAGGGTGAGCAACGCTTTGGTTCTGGTGCTCCCGCAGGTTAAGGAGGCAAAAAAGAAGCAGGCACAGTTTCTCATCACCATGTTACAGTGGTCCCTACTGGCCAGCCACCTAGGGCGCTTATAGCATACACATGCAGGTTTGCATCCTGGCTGTGCAAGTCCAACGGTTACTGACCACAGCTGCTGACTGTCACCAGCTGCTCCCAGTTCAGCGTTGTGTTGGCTTAATATGTGTGGCAGGGAATCTTCACTGGCTTGTTTTCTGCTCCTATGGAGTAGCTGCCTTAAAGGTAGTTTCAGCTTGTGACTCTTTCCTCTAGACGTAGTTGGACTAGAACAAACCTGAACAAACATTTACAAAAACAAATGTGCTCATTTTAACATTTTACAATGCCTACATTTTAAACCTATAACCCCTGATGGGCCACAGAGCTAGTGTTTTTACTAGCCCGATGTATGTGTGTTTTTTTCATGATGGTTTTTATTTTCAGTATATTTCTAACTGTATGGCAACAGAAGAGAGCCCACATCTCTCAAAAGAAAAGTGGCTAAGTGAAGTGTTTCAATATGTTATTTCAGCCATTTTAACATGCACACATTTCTTCTGTTTTAAAAAATTGGTTTGTAAATTATTTTTGTCAGCTTTTTGACACTCTTGCCCATTTTCCTTCATTTATGAAATGGAAGCACTATACTATACATTATGCTATTTAAATGCCATGGTTAATGTCGAACCCTGTTTATGCAGAAGACTAGATTGTGGCATAGATTGGAATGAAAATCCCATAAATTCCCAGAGAATGGGCATCGACATTACTCTGATTAAAATACAAACCGTGTGTCTTAGTTGCATCCCTAAATATAAATGAAGGTTGTGCTGCAGTGTGGCTATTCTCCAGTTCTAGCACCTATTGAATGCTATATTTAATCTCCTTTGCTAGCTGTCAAGCAGGCTCTGTTCATTAAACTGAATTGTGCTGATTTTGAATAATTGTCAGCACTTCAAACTTCTCATTCTCTCTGTAATGATTAACCAGGGTGCTGTCATTCTTATGTGCACTGCATCTTTTTTGCATGCTGTGTCTTTTGTTACCTCTGGGGTATTCAGTTTGCCTACTGTATCAAATGTAAACTAGTTCTAAGAAATGATTAGGCTTCCCAGCCAGAATGGTAGGGAACCCTATTGTTTCTGTTAGTATTTTTTTCTTCCTTTTTTATTTTCAAGTGGTTCTAAAATCATCACCATTGTACGAAAACTTCCGAAACTTGGTAGAGGCCTTTGGGAAATTGTCGGTCAAAAATGAAGGTCACGTGGTTTGGCGGCCATATTGGATTTTTCTAGCATTTTGGACAATTTAAAAAGTCTATTGGTCACAAGATTCGGGGGACATAATGGATTTGTCAAAAATATTCTAACGTTGTCTTCTCTGAAACCATTATGCCGATTTGAAGTGAAACTTTACATACATATCCTTGACATATCCATGGCCGATGCAAACCAATCAAATTTCAGCTATGGTCAATTTGCAGTGTTTATCTATGGTAGAATGTGGTAGAATAATGAAACCTCATATGAGTAGTAAAGGCCTGTGGGAATTAGTGTCAACTAAAGAATGAAGTTCATTGGTCGCATTGGTTGGCAGCCATATTGGATTGTTCAAGCCAAATTTTCGAATGTCCGTAAAATGCAAAACTGTCTTTATAACTCCTTAGAGAGCGCAGATAGTTGTGTTTTACAATTAAACACATATAGGAACCCACATATGCTCTATCAAAAAATGTCCTTGATCGTGACCTCTGACCTCTCCTAAAGGTCAAATGCAAAACTGGCTTATAACTCTTTAGAGATTGCAGATAGGGTCATGGTTATTATGGAACACATAGAAACCTATAAACTTAGAGTTGTAGAGGCAAATGGGAAGTAATATACACCAATGAACTGGTCACATGGATGGCAGACATATTTTACTCACATTTTGAATGTTTCATAACATCAAAACTTATGCCCAGAAACTATTGAAACTTTGCAGAATAGTGGAGGCGTATGGGAAGTAATGTCCACAACTGAATGAAGCTCATTGGACACATGGATAGCAGCCAATCGCAATGCTTGAATTTCTTGATAGCACCTTGGAAGCCATAAAGCTGCTAGCAACTTCTAGTTGTATTTGTATTTATAATATATAGTAGACCCAGATATTGATGTGATACAGCAATTTGAAAGTGTTTGTATCAGATCATTTGTATCACATATAAGTTACCTTGCATTAAGATTTATGATAATGTTAGTGAGGTAGCCTCAAACACAAACATTTTTTTTTAAAGAAACTGGAAACAAGTCACTGAAAAAGAAAAGCAAACTGATTTTATACGGTAGTCACCTGAGGACAGAAAAAAAAAAGTACAAACACTGAACAGAAAACCATTGCAGACATTGAAACAATTAAACAATACCGAACAACTACCAGGGCTACCCAGCACTTTCATTACATTTCCCCGGTGGTGCTTCACTCAGTCCTGATCAATTTTGTGTTGTATGTCTGCAAGAACGATTGTGAAGAATATGAACCTAATTCTCTTAGAGGCATAGTTGGCAGAATAAACAGATAATTTGCTCCAGATCTCACTTCACTGTTCAGCATGTGCTTGTACCTGTAGCTTTACTGTTTAATTATTGTTAATTAACTAATATATCACACCGAACATCAAAAGAAACTTATCAGTATTATAACACGTTTATTTAAAAAAAAAAAAAGGTATATAAATGGACATTGACGAAATGTTTTTGGTTTCTTTTTAATCACTCGATCATTCATCCTTGACCATGTCGTGCTTGAGTGACTATGACTGAAGCATATGCACTTCATCACCTATTTAGTGAGACATTTAGTTGATTGGACACTGGATATGGAGTGATTTCAACTGTTGAATTGCAAGCTTGAGTAAAAGCAATAAAGAAAAACACAGAAAAACCCCAATATGCCACGTCTGTCAAGAGAGCAATGCCTTCGTGCAATCAGCATGCTGGAGGCTGGACTAGGGCAGCGTACTGTGGCCCGCCGTGTTGGGTGCTCACAGCCAGCAATTTCAAACCTGGCAAGACAGTATAACCAGACACACTCTGTCATTGACAGGCCATGAGCTGGGAGACCAAGAGTCGCAACACCTGCCCAAAATCGACGGATCATTTTGCAGCATCTTCATGATGTCAATTATTAAACAGCTCAATAAAAAGTCACTGCACCTGCCCTAAAATAGTTTGGAATTTTTCGATCACATCTAGTGAATTTTATCCAAATATAAGTGATAAGTTTCTTTTGATGCTCAATATATAATATGGAAAGAAAAAATACTTTTTGTGCTGTTTCCACCACAGAAGATTGAAGGCTTAAAACGTATATCCCAGTGTCACTAAATTATTCATATTTTATTAAGAACAAGGTAAAAATAAAAATTAAATAAAGCTTGTGAGTTTTGACATATTGAAAAATGGAGCTCATAGAATCTGTTAAATGCAGCTGATATTCATTGTCAGTGAACCTCATTGTTTAAATGTATAAAATCAGTTTAATCAATTGGTTCAATTTCTAACTGTTTTAGAATGAAACACAGATATTAGATTTGTTGTTAGACATTTCGTCATAAAACAATGTATTAACAATTTATATGTATCCAAAAACAAATTGTTAATTGATTGCTTGCATAATTATGAAAAACAATCAACTTAATTGTCCTGAGCATGTCCAACAACAGTTCAAATGCAATATTCCTAATTATGTCAACATTAGAATAATACCATTAGAAACATACCAATATACTTGACCTAATGCAAATTTCTTATTGGAGAATGATACAGAAACGAAAAATTCCCTATAAGCCATGCAACAATAACTTTATTTTGTTTTTATTTTTACCTTGTTCTTAATAAAACATGAGTAATTGAGTGACACTCAATACTTTGTATTTGAAGACAGCACGAGAGTTTTTTCTTTCAATTTTTTTTTTCCTGGGACGAAGCACCTTTTGTGTGTTGGAATTGATGGAGTCATCTTTGTAGTGCCGGCATTTCCATATATATATATACATACATACATACATACATACATACATACATACATACATACATACATATATATATACAGTGCCGTGAAAAAGTATTAGTACAAATAACAGTTTTGATATTTATTTATTAAAGAGAGTTATACAACACCCAATGCCCCCGTGTGAAAAAGTAATCCCCCCCTCTAATGCTCAATAACTGGTTACGCCACCTTTAGCAGCAATAACTAAGTTGCCGTGGAGGAATTTTGACCCACTCCTACATGCAGAACTGCTTCAACTCAGTGACATTTGTGGGTTTTCGAGCATTTCAGGTCCTGCCACAACATCTCAATGGGGTTTAGGTCTGAACTTTGACTAGGCCATTCCTAAACTTTAAATTTCTTGTTCTTCAACCTTTCTGATGTAGACTTTCTTGTGTATTTCGGATCAATGTCTTGCTGCATGACCTAGCTGCATTTCAGCTTCAGCTGACGGACGGATGGCCTGACATTCTCCTGTAGAATTCTCTGATACAGAGCAGAATGATAGCAAGTAGCCCAGGTCCTCATGCAGCAAAGCATCCCCAAATCATGACACTACCACCATCATGCTTGACCGTTGGTATGAGGTTCTTACTGTGGAATGCAGTGTTTGGTTTTCGCCAGAGATAATGGGGCCCATGTTGGCAAATAAATTCCACTTTTGCTTCATCTGTCAAATAAAACATTGTTGAGGCTCATCCAGGTGCTTTTTGGCAGACTTGAGATGAGCATTCATGTTCTTAGTGAGCAGTGGTTTCCACCTTGCTACTTTGCCATGAATCCCATTTTTGCCCAGTGTCTTTCTGATGATAGAGTCATGATCACTGACATTAGCCAAGGCTAGAGAGGCCTGCAGATCCCTGGATGTTGTTTTAAGGTTCTTTGTGACTTCCTGGACGATTTTACTCCTTGCTCTTGGAGAGATTTTGGCAGGACGACCACTCCTGGGAAGATTCAGTACTGTCCCAAACTTTCTCCATTTGGACAATATGGCTCTGACTGTGGTTTGGTGGATCCCCAGAACCTTAGAAATGGCTTTGTAACCCTTTCCAGACTGATAGGTGTCAACAACTTTTTTCCAGAGGTCTTTAGGGATTTCTTTTGATCATGGCATGACGTGCCTGTAGAACCTGTGTGCTGACAACTTCACTCTGATGATAAGGGCCAAAGTTAGTCAGATTTATATTGGGCAGGGCTGGCCCAAATCAGGCCTGATTGTTAACCAAAGTATTCAGACAGCTGACCCTAATTATCCCTTTAATTGAGTTGAGTTAACTAGGGGGGGCAATAACTTTTTCACACCTGAAGATTGCATGTTTGATTACCTTGCACACCAAACAAATGAAAGAAGCACCAAACTTTGGTGTCCTTTTTTTTCTCTCACTCCCTGTATACTACTAAAACCCACAGAAAGATCTGACCAAATTCAATATGAAAAATGTGCAAAAATGCAGAAAATCAGGCAGGGGGCAAATACTTTTTGACGGCACTGTGTGTGTGTGTGATTGAGGTGTGATTTCGTCAACTTTATGTGAACGAAAAGACACACGTTTGCCCGTTTTCCCATTGGAAATAGTGATATTTTGAAATATCACTGTCCTGGTCACAAAAGCAAAGTTTGTGGGGAATAATAGCCATTTTCTATACTTTTGAGGCATAAGCAATTAGGAAATAACACTTACTACCCAGGAACAAAAAAAAAATATATATATATATATATATATATATATATATATATATATATATATATATATATATATATATATATATATATATATATATATAATTTGTTAACGGTGTTACCAATAGCAACAACAGCTCCTCTGTTTAACAGCTGCTCGCAATTTAAAAAATATTTCACACTTAAAGTTCCAGCTAGACTTTGATCGTATAATGAATTACTATAGCTGCCATTTTTTTCTCTAGTGGAATGGTCAATCAATTTTGGAATCATTAACCAACAGGATTTAGAAAGAGTTTAATTTAACACGACAAAACTTTGTTACAAGCATGGACACAAGCATGATTAGAATTATCTTCATGGGAGTAACATTCAAAACTCAGTAACTTTTTTGTTTTTAAATTCATTCATTTATAAAAAAAGAATAATATTTCTATGTGGAGCTGTTCCCAGAATGCACAGGTACACATTTTATTTTGCATGTCCCAGAAAACAGCAGAAAATATTTGACAACTTCCATCATATTCATTGTTTTGAAGGTTTAAAAGAAATATTAATTAGACTAAATTCAACATTTCATAATAGTAAACTTGCGTCATTCATTTTATGTACTGTCATTTGCTTTCCATTCCTTCAACAGAGAATTAGTAGTCAATATCACTGGAGGGTATTACTCACAGCACATCAAACACCAGTAAATGCATGATTTGGTAACGTTATTGATGTTATAGGAGGCTGTGTGGTCCAGTGGTTAAAGAAAAGGGCTTGTAACCATGAAGGTCCCTGCTTCAAATCCCAGTGCGTAACCTACTTGTGCTCTGTCTTTCGGGTGAGATGTTCTTGTAAGTGAATCTGCAGCTGATGCATAGTTCACACACCTTAGTCTCATATCTTGTAAAGTGCTTTGTGGTGGTGGTCCACTATGAAGGGTGCTATATATAAAATAAAGAAGATTGACCAATCCTATAAATCTGTAGGTGGATGAGACTGACCGATTTTGGTTTAATAGTGATTGGCACCAAAGCTGCCAATTAACTTCTCCTGATGATCTTGCTGCAAAGAACTAATGGAAATATATCATCCATTGGTTCATTTCGAGAATATTTTAATGATTTGTTTGTTGCTGTGACAAGCCTGCTTCCTATTGAGTGATAGTGGATTATGTGAGTGGATGGAAAGCATGTGTGTTGGATGAAAAGCAGATAAAATAAGTCACCTAGTACTGATGAGAACCTGCAGAGTTCCACCCCTGCTAATGCATGTTTTAAACTTGCTGGAGGAAAATAAGCTGACTGTGACAACAACACAATTTGTTTTACACTAGTAGAAAAATGTTCCTCTTTTCCTGCATGTACGAATATTAAAATATATCTGAAATATCGTCATAATGAACAACTGTCTATCCATGTCAAATCTTGTGATCTTGAAATGCAATGTCCAGTATCCAAATTCTCAAACTTACCGGTGCAGTAGTTCTGTTTCCATTGAACAGTAGGCTTTTTAATGATTCAGTCATGTGGTAATGTGTGTCTTTGTTCTATTTAGTGTGAAGGTTCTTTTTTATCTAAACTATTCACTGTTTTGTCAACAACTCAACTTTGTCAACTTGTCCTTAACGTCATTTTATTATGGTCTCCCTCATGATCTGAAAACTTTATTAGCAAGTGTCATCTGTCAATAAAACATTGACGCTCACTGTTGCAGGGAGAAGGTGTCATCTATTAAGCTCAGAGAATGAGAGGCTGCTGTGATAAATGTAATGTCACAGACACACTTGCAATATCCCCATAGATGCATAGTGATTTATCACAATCTTGATTTTTTTTTTTTTTTTTTAACTAGTTATTTATTGGGTAATCTCTTTTAATTTCCATTACCTGGGTAAATGTAATGCGTCCATCTTAGCTATATTGCACAAAACAAACCGGATTGGAACAGTGCATCTCACCCAGGTTACAACAGCTGCTTAATAATTGGTTGCAGTACATACAGTAATGAAAGTGGAATAGTAAACCACGACCTTGGGAAAGGGTATGTGCTCACAGATTGAGCTTTAGCTTTGATGCAATTACATTTCTTCTGAACAATAAAGATGTTGGGGTGGGGTGATGAGACTGCTATCCTAAAAGGTCTACTCCTATGTTGAATGGTGATGACTCTCCCAGGGCTGCAGAATAGATAGAAGGATTTTCTCATAGCTATTTGTTTGGAGCCGACAGGAACATTCTTATGTCAGGCATCGGTTGATGACAACTACATGGACATTTGGCATCCCCCTACTGTATCTAGCACTTGAGCTGAATTTGATAAGGTTTAAAGCATGACAAGTTATTAAAACCCTCCTGTTTGTAAACACACAGAAATGAAAGTACTTCTCTTGTGGATAAAACACGTCCGTATCGCTGTCTGTTCACTATACTTTTATCACCAGTAATATGCATTGTGGTGAATTTGTTTGTTTTTAATGCTGGTTTGATAGCCTTGTTTCACCAACTACAACTAGAATGGAACACTTGTTTTCTCAAACTAAAAAGCAAGGCCTATCTACGAGCAGTACATTTTGTATCATTTTCAGATTTTGGCAAGTCTTATCTGTCACACATTTTCGAACCCGAAAACAAATCTTTATTTAGTGTGTTGTAATGGCCTGAGCAGTGGAGGGTCTAATGTACTACTGCCCTTTCGCTTTGTATTATTCCTGTTGGTGCGTTTCCTCCAGGGTGTTCCCACTCTACCTCTACTTTTATACTTGCACGTTCTCATCCACCATTGAAAATATGAGGGGTATTTTTTGCAAAAGAAAGAGGTATATGAGAGAGCAGGTACTGTATAGGGATTATTCCCACTCCTCTGCTCAGGAAGCTAGCCTCCCCAGGGTACTTACAATGCTGAGTGCTGTGTGCTTGGATTACAAAACTGACTAGACCAGCATTAAAGAGTATGTTATGAAGGAATAAAGGTTTAAACAGATAACAAAGGATAGAGATCTTGGGATGTAGCTTTACATTGATCACACAATTATTACATTTTGTCTTGGGATGGGGGGTTTTGAGTGTGGTCGTGGCAGTCTGTTGGGCCCCCATGGTTTAAAAAAAATAAAATAAAAAACAATGATCTACTTTTCAAATTACGACTGTATTAACATTGTTGTTATTTTATTATTTTTGCTCATTTTCTCCCCAATTTGGAAAGCCCAATTATTTTTTATTTCAACCCGGCTCACTGCTGCCACCCTCATGCTGACTCAGGAAAGACGAAGACGGACACACAAGCCCTTTGAAACATGTGCTATCAGTCCTCCACTTTTCACTCTGCAGGCCTGCCATGCAGCCACCTCAGAGCTACAGCGTCGGAGGACCATGCAGCTCCGGGCAACTTACAGGCAGGCCCGCAGATGCACTGCCACTGTACAGGGGTCGCTTGTGCGCTGTGAGCCGAGGACACCCTGGCTGACCTCAGAACTCCCCCCAGGGCGGCGCTAGCCCGATAGCCTGGACTGGAACAGGTGACCTCCAGGCTATAGGGTGCATCCTGCACTCCACGCAAAGCACCTTTACCGGATGCGTTACTCGGGAGTCCCCCTGTAAATGTAATCTTAATGCAAACGTGGATTTCTATTTGTATAAAAGACTGCATGTTAGTAAGTGCAATTTCTTTTCTTGTGTTTTCAGGTAGCATTCAAGGAGCTACGATAGTGGATGCTCTTGATAGCCTGTACATCATGGATATGCAGGAGGAGTTTAAAGCTGCCACAGATTGGGTTGAGAAGAGTTTAAACTTCAATGTGGTAAGTATAGCTGTCACATATTACGTTATCTAAACTGAACTGTTTCTTTTAAACCTTCTTATTCTTTATTTGCTGTTATTTTACAATAATAATGCAGCACACCGACTAGCACAATTCAACTGGAAACTTCCAACTGTTTTATTTTCACTTACTACATACAGAACAGGTAAGTATCTGGTTTAGCACCACCTACTGGCCAAATTTAAGTATTGTTCCTGCTTTCTGACTTGGATCTAAAGTATAGTAAACAATTTAAATTCAGTACTTGATACAACAATATATTACATGTCCTCCCCCTTTAGTCAGGAACAAATCAGTCAGGAGGTTTGTGGTTTTGTCTTGGCCTTTTGAAGGAGTGCTGGCTTTTGAAGGTTCTGATTTTCAAGTTGCTTCATTTCTGGTTCTGGGGTAGAATCAGAATGGGGCTCTCTTGCAACTGGAGTAGATGACATCTTCCAGAAGTCTTCCTGAGTATTTGAAGATTCCTGGAAATTTGGTACTTTTGTTTTTTGCTTCTCTAATCTGGTCAATGTGTCGCTTCCAGATTCTCCTGAAGGTCTCAAAGTCAGTGGTCCTCGTCGTTTGATGAGCCTTCCAAGAGCCACTTTGGTTTCCCACTGTAGTTTCTGACCCAGACAGACTGATCCAGATCAAACTCACGACCTGGTTTACTTGAGTCATGTGCCATTTTCTGTTTTAAGATAATCTTTCCTTTCAAGTCAATTCTAGTACGCAGTCTTCTTCCAAGCATTAGCTCAGCAGGTGATATGCCTGAAGTAGAATGTGGGATATTCCGATACATTAACAGGAAGATCTTCAGCTTCATTTGCCAATCTGTATCCCTCCTTCCCTTCAAAATGGCTGTCTTGAATGTCTTGGTGGAGCGTTCAGCTTCTCCATTAGAGGAGGAGTGATAAAGTGAAGTGCTTATTAGTTTTATCCCGTTGCTTTTCAAAAAGGTCTTGAATTCATTAGATGTGAACTGTGTACCATTGTCAAACACAATCTGCTCCGGCAATCCAAGTATTGTGAACACATTTCAGAGAGCATCTATGGTCTTAGTTGAAGTAGTTGTCTTCATGGAAATGACGTTGGGCCACTTTGAGTGAGCATCCACCACAAGAAGAAACATGTGTCCAGACAGTGGTCCACCAAAGTCCATATGAAGTCTCTGCCACGGACGTTCTGGCCAAGCCCACGGGTGCAGGGGGGCTGGTGTAGGAGATAGCTTCACTTCTTTATCCAGGGTGGACTACCACACATGTACCAGAGCCAGTGCTTTCATTTTTACAATTCCCATTTGACTGGTGTGCAGTACTTCTAGCTCACGTTTTTGGAACTTTGGAAGAACAACAACTCTGATTCGCCACAACAAGCAATCGTCCTGCAGTCAGCTCAAATCTGTGTGAATAGCAGGGTTTGAGCTGAGCTATCACTTCGTGCGATGCACACCATCCTTTTTGTGTGAACTGGTAGACTTTGGAGAGTACAGCATCTCTCTGTGTTTCAAGCTGGTTTTGCTTTGCCTTGACGTGTAACATTTCAATTTGGTTTACATTGAAAGTAGTGATTTTGCTTCAGGTTGTAGAACAGTGTTCTAAAGGCAGTCTTGAAAGTGCGCCCGCATTCTCATGGTTCTCTGTAGAGTTAAACTGTATTTCGTACTGATAGGCAGACAAGATCAGTTCCCTTGAAGACGTGCAGCTGCATGTGTTGGAATTTGAGACTTAGGGTGCAGCAGCCAGGTCAACGGCTTGTGGTCATTGTATATTTTTGCCCATACAGATACTGGTGAAATTTTTTATCGCCATTTATGAGTCCCAGAGCTTCCTTTTCTATTTGAGCTTAATTTTGCACTGCTTTGAACGATGCGCGCAATGCATAGGCAGTGGGCCTTGTGTGAGATGACGGCTCCAATGCCATGTCCGGATGTGTCACATGTCAGGATAACAGGCAGTTTCTCATTTTAAATGTGCCAGGACTTTAGCAGAAGTGAGCTCTTGTTGAAGGTTCTTGAAACTCTCCTGACAGGCTGGAGACCACTTCCATTTTGCTTCTTGTTCAGTGGCGCTGCCAGGGTGGATAATCTTGAAATAAACTTGCCGTAGTGATTCACAAGTCCCAAACATAAACAAAGCTCTTTTACATTTCTAGGCTGTGGTGCTTGGACTACTGCTTCCACCTTACTGGGGGATGTTGAGAGGCCAGTTTTGTCAATCACATATCGTAGATATTCTGCTGAGGGATTCAAGAATCAGCATTTTGATTTCTTGCAGCGAATGTCCTACTGTTTGTCGCTCCAGAAGTGTGCTCAGGTTCTCTAGATAGCTTGTGAGGTATTTTCCAGTGATGTACATGTCGTCTTGGAAACAGATTACATCTGGAAGGCCTTGCAAGATTTTCTCCATGGTCTGCTGAAACAAAGCTGGTGATGATGCAATTCCAAAAGGCAGTCTTTTGTATTGGTACAACCCACGATGTGTGGTAATGGTGGTGTATCGTCTAGATTCTGAGCTTACTTGTAGGCCAATCCTTGTGATGCTTTTTGTGCACAAGCTTTTATTTAACTGCAGTGATATTTCATGGGAATGCGAAGGGCTGTCTTCCAAGTCAGATGGAAGGAAAGCCTCAATAAGCAACTCCATATCCAAGCAAACAAGCAATCCGAAAGAATGGTCCGAAGTCCGTAAGTAGTGGTGACCCGAAAAGCGAGAGTCGTCAGCCAGAACCAAGAAAGCGAAGCAGTCAAAGGAATCAACGGCAAAACAAACATAGCTCAAAAGAGAGAGACTGCTAGAAATGGGAGTGTTTTATAGAGGCAGGATAGATTGGTTAACCAATCGGGAGACACCACCTCTCTAAATTGATTGATGTGCTGGTAGAGATCAAGTTACAGACAAAGAAAAGGAGGAGGCGATAAGTCTCACCTATTTTCCTTGAAATTTAACCTAAAGGGTAACACTTAAATATGCAGTATTTCTTACCTGACATACCTGGAGTTTAGCCAAGATCCTGATTCATCCACTGGGATGATTTAACCTGACGTGATGACTAAAATTATACAGAGTGCATCTAAACAAGAAGAAATCATTATTTAAGGTAACTATGATATTTTATAGCCACTGCAATTTGCTATTTTAAGTCTACACAGAGTTCTAGTGTATGTACAGTACTGGGTCATGTAAAATTAATGGGAATTGTACAGATCCACATGACATTTTGTCCTAGCACCATTTTATATGATTAGGGTCATTGAAGACCAAGAATGTCCATGTAGCCTGGTCAGAAATGTGACCTGTAATTGTCTAACAAGGACACAGACCTTGGCTTTTATCCAAAGGATGCCACTTACTACATACAGCACAACACTATTATAGTACACTGGTTGATGTCAGGGCTCCTACCAGCTCAACTTCCTGTGCCACCTCATCCAAGTGCGTGTTTCATAATGCAAATTGCTATTGTCTTAAACAAGTAAAAGTGCAAACTTAACTGTTAAGAAAATAAACTAAAACTAAAATAAATCCATATAATATCTATTTCTACTAACATGCTAAAGTGCTGCTTTAATGCTCCTGAAGAGTGTGCGTTTCTGTTAAGGTAAATTTGTGTGAACTTCAAGACTTTTCTTCTGTAAGGAAAAATTTGAATGATCAAAAAGTTTAATGAGGATCACTGAGGAACTGTAATTGAAAGGCTTTGCTTTACTGCCCTCCAGCAATTCCAACAATAAAAGAAAATGCTGCAGAACCAACAAAGGGCTCTGATGTATTGCACATTAATATTCAATTTGTCCTCCATATTAGGAATCTGATTTAAAGTTAAATACATGTTTCAGTGAACTATTTATACTTCATGTCAAAAATGTCATGTGGTTTAAATGCTATATATGTAAACGAGTTTGTCTAATAATATTATTAAAAGAAAGTTAAAATATTCCCACCAGCACAAACAATACATAATTGTGCCAAGTTGGAACTAGAAGTAGGTGCAGTTTATTTGCCTGATATTGTCACTACAGTAAGAAACAGCCATTGATGAATTAAGCAATCTCCATATATTGTGATTTTCCACTAAGGTGTCTTTTGAAAATGTAAATTATTGTGACTGGTCTTTTATAACACTTTTTCGGTATATTATTCAATACAATAGCTGATTCATATAATGGCTCTTACCTTTGTGGTAACGTTTGCAAATTGATTTCTTCACTTGCTGTTTATGTGATTTGCTTTGTAAATGACTGTTGGCAAGTGTCAACCTGTCAATTGGAACATGCGCTCAATTCCAATTACTAGAGCCCCATGACATTTGTTTTTATTTTTTTTATAATTAATTTTGTTTTTCACAAATAAAATTAATTATAAAAATTTTTTTTAAACATTTTGATATAAATGGACCTTGCATAGAAAAATAATTTGGTCAGCATAATTTCTCATTAGCGGCAGTAACTGTAATGTGCAGTCCCCCGCTCTTTAATTAACTGCCTATGTTCAGTAAATGCTGCTGATGCCCTATATAAAAATACAATAAGATACAATAAAATATATATGTATACAGTGCCTATAGAAAGTCTACACCCCCTTGAACTTTTTCACATTTTGTTGTGTCAGTGCCTCAGAGTTTCATGCATTTAAATTAGGATTTTTTCCACTACACACCATACTCCACACTGTTAAGGGGAGAAAGTTTTTATTGAGAAAAAAATGATATATTAAAAATACAAAACTGAAAACAGAATTGGCTAAGTCTCCAGCCCACCTGAGTTAATACTTGGTGGAAGCACCTTTGGCAGCAATTACAGCTGTGAGTCTGTTGGGATAGGTCTCTACCACCTTTGCACACCTAGATTTGGCAATATTTGACCATTCTTCTTTACAAAACTGTTCAAGCTCTGTCAAGTTCCTTGGGGAGCGTTGATGGACAGCAATCTTCAAGTCATGCCACAAATTTTCTGTCGGGGTTCTGACTGGGCCACTCAAGGACATTTACATTTACCTTTTTGTTCCATAGCCACTCCAGTGTAGCTTTGGCTGTGTGCTTTGGGTCATTGTCATGCTGAAAGGTGAACTTCCGTCCCAGTTTCAGCTTTCTTGCAGAGGGCAGCAGGTTTTCCTCAAGGACTTACTTTGTACTCTGTACTTTGCTCCATTCATTTTCCCTTCTCTCCTGACAAGTGCCCCAGTCCCTGCCATTGAAATACATCCACCATGCCACCACCATGCTTCACAGTAGGGATGGTGTTCTTTGGGTGATGCGCTGTGTTGGGTTTGCGCCAAACATAACGCTTTGCATGTAGGCCAAAAAGTTCCATTTTAGTTTAGTCAGACCACAAAACTTTTTGCCACATGGATCTCCTAAGTGTTTTTTTGCATACTTCAAACTGGTTTCAAGGTGGGCTTTATTGAGTAATGGTTTCCTTCTTGCCGCCCTACCATACAGGCCAGTGCTTGGGATGTCACATGCACACTTTGACCAGTCTTGGCCATAAAAGCCTGTAGCTCTTGCAAAGTTGACATTGGCCTCTTGGTAGCCTCTCTGATCAGTTTCCTTCTTGCTTGGTCATCCGTTTTGGAGGGATGGCCTGATCTAGGCAGGGTCTTGGTGGTGCCATACACCTTCCACTTCTTAATCGTCTTGACCGTGCTTCGAGGGATATTCAGGGCTTTTGATATTTTTTTATACCCATCCCTCTCCTGATCTGTGCCTTTTAACAACTTTGCTGTGCCTTTCAACAAGTTCTTTTGAAAGAGCCTTGGTGCTCATGGTTGAGTCTTTGCTTTGAAATTCACTACCCAGCAGAGGGAACCTACAGGAATGTATCCTGAATTCATGCAAATGACTACAATTTAACACAGGTGGAGGCCACTTAACTTGGTGTGTGATTTTGAAGGCGATTGGCTACACTTCAGCTAATTTAGGATTGCTATTACAAGGGGGGTGGACACTTCTCCAACCAAGCTATTTCAGTTTTTATTTTTAGTTAATTTTCTACAAATTTCTAGAATCTTTTTTTCACTTGGAAGTTGTGGGGTAGGATGTGTAGATAAATGAATATATATATATATATATATATATATATATATATATATATATATATGCATATATGCTTTTTATTTTAATTCCAGACTATAAGGCAACAAAAGGTGAAACTACCTTGAACTTCTGATATTTCGCCAGGTAACCTTCCGCTTAGGAAAATAGTCCCTAACATAATTACAATATAAAAACGACATATACGTAGAGAAAACATTATTATTATTATTATTATTATTATTATTTATTATTATTATTATTATTATTATTATTATTATTATTACTCTTTTTTAATATAATTTATCAATTGTTGAATAGTCCATGTAGTATTGAGTCAGATGCAGGGCATCATTCAAGCTGGCAGGGTTAGATTGGCTGGTGCAGAAAGAACTGAAACAGTGTTGGCAGTTTGACTGGCTGATTATTGAGGTAGGGAGGTGTTTTGATCCAGCTGGTGACATAATTGTGGACCAATCATGTATTTCCTGTTGATTTGCTGTCCAGTAGCTGCGAATTGAGCTTTCTACGGTGTCCTGCAACAGACATAATTTCCCTTGTCTCTAGACCAGCATCAGAAAGTATGTTTAAGTAGCTTTTTATGGTATCAGATTAGTTGTAGATTAGAATGTTAAGGGGAAAAGGTATTTGTGGTTGGATTGATATAAAATTAAATTCGCAGTTAAACACTTCAACATTCCAGCGGGCATCTATCTAGATCTGGAAGCTGATTGGCTGTTCGTAGTCAATAGTTTTATAATTTTCGGTATTAAACGGTAAAGCTCATTAAATGTCGAATTCCCTCAAAAATATTAACTGAAATAAATTTATATAGGATAAATGTCGGTAAAACCACTCGCTGTTTTTTAATTTTTTACCAAAAATAATGATTTGGAAATTTTCTCTAGTTTGTGTAGTTTTTATACTTGCTGTCTGTCCCGTCTTCTTTCCGCTCTGAATGGCTACGGGTCGCTGTCAGTCATTTCAGTGGTCCATTAGTACTGTAGTTTCACTGTCACTTCACCCTGTTCTGACAGATCTCATTGACTGAAGCAGCTCCATAATGCTCGCATTAACTTAAATCAGGGACACGCAACCCGCGGCCCATTTATCGTCTGACTGCGACCCGACAGTGTATTAATTCCGTTTCACTTATGAATATATCGTAAATATTTTTTTAAACTTTGTTGACTTGACTATTTTATTATATTTATTTTTACATAAAAAGCAGCACACCATTTAAAGTCATACTGCGGAGGGTAATTGCTTCTCATCAGTTGGTCTTTTCATTTCACAAGCTTCCTCTCCTCTTGAAAATGCACAAACCTGCTGCTTTGAAAGAGCATATTCCCAAGTTAATGTAGGAGGCTTGTTACTAGGGAAGTGACATCACTGCCCTGTGACTTTTGCTACAGTGCTGCTGCTAGAACTGAATAAACTAAAGTAAAAACCGCTTCAGCTAGTAGAAATTTAATTTGTTTTGTGTTATTGTGCAATGTGTGTGTGTATATGGTAAGAGTACAATATTAATGCTTTGTTTTCAATTGTTTTGTATATTTTGTTTGTAATGTGTATCGTACAGTACGAAATAAAATTAACAGTAATTTAAGGAAGATTGCCTATATGTATATGCCTATGTGTATCGCAGCTAAGGGTTAAACACTGATTATTCTTTAGTAATGTGCGGCCCACTATACACATTAGGTTAGACTAGTTTTCTGGATATGCAGCCCGTGATAAATGCTTGGTTGCACACCTTTGGCTTAAATGACTGTCAATCATCATGATCTGTACCGGCCTGCACTTTCATTTGCCAGCTACAGCGCCTGTCATTCAAAGCGCCTACTTTGAAATTAGCGGGTTAAGGTGTAGGTAAGCTTTTGCTATAGGGTATATGGTGACAGTTGCTAGTTTGATTTGAAAATGAGGCGCAAGAGGAAAGCACTCTGTGTAATATGCTTTATATGCTGGGTTTTCTATAGTTTATTTGAGACATTTTTTTTAAATTTGTGTAGGATCTATATCTATACTGCTGTGACCAAACATTATTTCAGTTAGAATGTTGGTAACCATGGTTTTGTTGCATGTTGAATATGGTAAAGGGGTTTAGCTAAATAAGACGTTTCTCAGTGGCATAAAAAGTCTGGGTTTTTTTTGTTTGTTTTTTTAAGCATAACGGTCTGTTTCACCCATTCTCTGCCTGAAATGGAAAAATAAAGATCGAAAAAAAATTGTAAATTCTTTCTGAAATAAATGTCTATCAATTGTCGATTTTGGTAAAAATAAAATAAATAAATAATAATAGTAGCAAGCCTATTTATAGCACTGCAAAGATGGTAAAGGGTTATAAAATGCTTGGCTGTGGGATGACAGCTATGACAAAAATGCTTGGGTATAAAGCCATTCAAAACAGCATTGCTGTAGTAACTTGAGTACATTTTCACAAAAGCAGCTTATTTACGGTTTAGCCCTGCCCGCTTCCAGCACAAAAAATTACACAAGTAAGATTCAAACCACTCAGTCATGTACCATTTCTGAGTACAGGAAATGTGTTTAAAAATAACATTGGAAACAAATAAAGCCACTAACCTCTTTATTTTCAATTCACTGATTGTTGGTGCAGGAGTGGTAACTCTGGAGTCACTGAGGGTGGCATAATAAGCTGTGTGGTATACTCTAATGAGGTAGAAAACAAGTGGTTTCCTATACAGTTAACGGATTCTCTGAAAAATAAAGAACAAAGAACTTCAAAGCAGTTTAAATACCAGAATAAGTCGAGACAGGGTGGGGTGGGATGTTTGGTATAAAAACGCTGATAACCTGATGAAGAATTCTGAACCGTTTGTTACGAATTGCTGCACTTTTTTGAAAATGTTTTCTATTTTGTCAGAGACGTTTTCCTCTGGCTCAACAGAAATGTTATAATAAACAATAAATTGTTTTATAACAAAGCCAATGAATACAGACCAGGAACAAATTGATAAAGAGTGTGCCTGTGATCAGTCAACCAACAAGGTTTTACACAAAGTCCTGTTCAGTCGTTTAATACATAATGTATTTGTACAGTAATTACAGTTAACAGATTTGAGAAGCACATGTTGATTTATGCAGGTCTGATGAGTGAAAGATTTAATATTATATTAACATCTCCTGTCTGCTGGTGGTTGCATTTTTTACATTTTAATAGGCTGTTTGAATGTGCACATCTTCGCAGGAGAAAGTAATTTGGTTCACGTTTCAGGGTGGAACATCGACAAGAAATTCACATAGAATAATAATCAAAAGTTAAATAATCATACAATGATATTGCACTGCCCATGTAGCAGACAATGTCTGAATATCTGAATTCTGCTGTTTTTAAAAATAGTAAATCTGCTATACTGTTTGATTCGTTGTTTTATGCTAAGGAAAGCTAATGTGGATTAAAGAGTATTGATCAACTCCCTTAGTCAGTGACACTGGAAAAGCAGCTTTTTCACTCTATTAGGTCAACGGCCATAAAAATGAGATTCAAAGTCATCAAGATGGGCATTTTTGCCAACTTCATTTAAACTCTCACCATATTAGGTAAATTGCACAGCTCTTCTTTGGCATGCACTTACTTTAGCACCATACCTGTAACCCTTTTCTGTGCCACATACAGTTTATGTATCATTAAACACAGTTGAAGGAAGCCATTCCCCAGAATTTGGTCCACGTGAGCTGAAATGACAAATCTGTTTATCAAAAATGTTGAGCTGTTGAAAGATACAAGTATTTTGAATCCCAATGGAGATTCCACTGTTTTATATTGAATGGTGAAATGTGTTCTTGATGCTGGTCTGTTATTATTCAGTATTGGTGTCTCTTCAGGAGTACTGTATAGGCCTGCTAAGTTTTTCTTTATGCATACATGTCGTCCTGTCTTTCTGATCTAACTACAGTGCAATGTGTACAGAGTTAAGGTCTGACCTAGATCATTTAGCTTACGATTGCATTATTGTAGTATTCTTAATCAGAGCCTGTTCTGCCAGTTCACAAATTGTCAAGTCATTAAGTCATTGGCAAAATTCATTCCCTCAAGCTACTCCTTCAGTCAAGTTCATTTTATAAAGAATAAATAAATACATTAATTAAATTGTCCTTCAAAAAGTTAAGCAAATACTCTCTTGGATGACATTGTAGAAACTGTGATCTGTATGTGACAGACTGGAGGACCAGTGCTTTGGGGGAACCCCCCCCCCCCGGATTGTAGATAGTTGTCCCTTTAGTCGACCACAATAAAGGTGTGTATATGTGGGGTGGCTCAAAGAAAAGTCCAAAAAGTTTCTTTACAGCTTCTTTCCTGTGTGTTGCTGACTTTTTTTTTTTTTTTTTAAACAATGTTTTTTTTTTTTTTTTTTTTTTTTTTTTTTAAGTTATACAATATGTTTTTTTGTTTTTTTTTTTTTTTTTTTTCTCTTCCCCAGAATGCTGAAATATCGGTCTTCGAAATAAACATCCGGTTTGTTGGTGGACTTCTATCGGCCTATTATCTCTCGGGAGAAGAGGTGTGTAAAGCTTTATTAAGCACACAGTATTTATAAGCAGCTGTCTTACAGATTCAGCTAATTAAAGACTTTAATACCAAGTATTTCTTGCTTGTGAAACCACAAAGAATCTAATTTGGGATGGAAGAAGTGGCTCTCATTTACAAGACAAGAAGAGTGAGGGAATTCGTTTCTAAGCCACATGATACAGAGAAAGTGCTTCTATAACCTCATCTTTCTAGGCTCTTAGAGAACACAGTGAAACAGAACGCGTTTTTTACATTACGTTGCACGCTCAGGGATGTTAACAGAGCTCCCAATCTCCCAGTGCAAGATTGCAACAACTATTTGTAACTTTTCCAGCTGGTTTCTTGCTGAGGAATTGTGGCATTAAACAAATTAAAGTAGGTTATTCCCCTGCTTTGAGTTTCAAGGTTTGCTTGGGACTTGGGTGTGAGATCATGAGTTCCGCAGTTTTTTTTCATTGATTTTTGATTGATTTATTGTTAGGCTAACTTTGCTTCAGGGAGCCCAATAATGTCCATAGAAAATGGTGAAAACAAGACAATCAGCATTTCTTTTTTTTTTTTTTTTTTCTATTTAGATAATATATATTTTGTTCAAGCCACGTAGAGCGTGGGTGGTATGTGGGGTGAGAGGATTGATTAAATTGCATCCTGCCTCTTTAGCAGATTAACTGATGCCTCCACTACAACACCTTCCTGTGAACTCTTGCTAAATTGCTTAATAGTATGAAGATTTAGAGTTGAAGGTGGATAAGTCAGACACAAGACAGCCAGGCATCCCAGCTTTGACAAAGTGTCCTTGGGAAAAATTATGTTTAGAAAATGAATGTTCAACTTCAGTTACCTGCTGGAGGTCAACTCAATAATTAACCCTTTGCGGTCCTATGTCAGACCAGGTCCGACATTACAATTTTTCCTTTGAAGTCCGATGTTGGACCCTGCCCGACATCATCAAAAAGAAGTCAAGCACAGGTCTCCAGTCGTTTTTTTTTCCAGAAAGTCGAGAAAACATTTCAGTGGCCGAGTGAGACTGATAAGAGCCGAATGAAGCCGGGAAAACAAAGGAATATCTGATAGCCCCATGCACCACAGAGATAACACAGACATAAACAAAGGAGATAGCTGCTTCTGCATCCAGCGCTCAAAGAGTATCATGGACAGTTGCAGAACTTTTTGAGATGTTGTAGTAATAAAATAATGACTTGGATCGCATTATTGAGGAGTTTGGTGATAAAACGAGTCATCAGGAGAGGATTTGTCAGTGTGCACGTCTATAAAGAGGTATGTGAAAAATACAGCGAACAAGGGGTGGGGCTTGGCTGGTGAAAATGCACTAAGTATCCTTTTGCGATTCAGTGCCTTTTAATTAAATATGTTTTACACTGAAAAAAAAAATTAAACGGAGCGTGTGAAAATAAATTGGACCTGACACGCCTGACAAGCGCTGAATAAATGGACCGTTAAGGGTCTGGTTTGAACAAAGTCCTGCAGTGGGGTGGATTGGAAGAACCAAGGTTGCCCACCCCTGGCCTAGACTGTACAGTGGATTCTTTATCATGCTTGTTTTTTTCTGAAGATTGTTCTTGGGAATTTTGCATAGAACTGAAAAAAAAAATCTTAATCCTAACATAATGTTTATTTGCTACCTTTTACTCATTTAGGTCATTGCATTGATTTCAGCATTTTGTGGCACTAACCTGTAAACACGTAGCTGTTTTGTTTGTTTTTAACTCGTATGGAATGAGCAGCAGGGTTGCAAATACCAGGTTACCCTGGTTTGTTTTAAAGAATGAAAATTTATTAAATTAATATTGAGTTTACTCTTGTGGTTAGTGTCGTTAACCATACAGTTAGTTGCCCTTTTATTCCCACTGTAAAAACAGATTTTTGTACCCAGTTATCCTTATTTTATGTAGATAAATGTGAGTATTATGCTAATTAAAGTGACTAGCAGTTTAAACTTCAGCACTGTAGCACAGAACCCTGAAGGGGTTTCTTTTTTTAACATGCAATTATAATGGATTACATCCCAAATCCACTGTTATACAGGTACTATTTGATCTCGAGTAAGAGAAGAGAATTATGAGTGCATAGACCCAGAATTGCAGGTTAATAAAGGTGGAATTGTTCTAAAGAATCATAAATCTGTTGTATGGGAAGAAGTCTGCCTCAGCTTTTGGGGGGGGGGGGGGGGGGGGGGGAGTGGTATGTAAGAGAGTGAGAAGGCCATTACTTAAGCATAACATTTCAATTGATGTTATTCAAGAGGTTTTTTTTTTTTTTTTTTTCTCTCTCTCTTCTCCGAGCAGTGTTTAATAAGAAATGTGGCTGTATTGAAGTTTCTTCAGCACACTTGCCTGGAGGGTATACTGTGATTATATCTAGTGTAAAGCCATTGATCATTTTGAAGGCTGCTGTTTATCAAATACATTTGTAATTATTGCAGTGAAATTATCACTGCTGCAGCAATCTCCATAGTGTTTGGTTGGGTGTGCGAGACTAAGCTTCAACAATTGGAAAAATAACAGGGAGACCAAGGCGGTGACAAATTTATTTTTTAAAATCCTCTTGCAAGTTAGTCTTTCAGCTTACTTAAGATAGAAATACAGCTTTCAAGTACGGGAAGAAACTCTCAAAAGCCTCTTTTTAGAGGGGGCCAGTAACTGTATACTGTAATGTCTAGGATTTATTTAATATTTTAAAATGCACATGACTCATTGTACATGCTGAGCAAAAATAATGACATCATTTTATATTTTGGGAAAAAGACAATATAGAAGTTTAAGGATATTACATTATGAATCATATATTCAATTTTATGGAAGCTTAGGAATTTAGGTGCTAGGTATGTTCATGTATTTATTTATTTATTGCTTGTATTCCTTTTATTGATTTAAAGAACATTATTATTAGGTTTCATTTGACTATGAAGAAAAATGTGATAATTCTATAGGGCGTTGTAAAACTTCTGTCCATAGCTGTACACCAATACTACTTCTGTAAAAACAAAGTAAGAAAAGGGGGAGGGGGACAGGTGTCAGCAACAACAAATGTTTTGGTCGTAAAGATAAGTCTTTCTGGGCTCTCTTTATCCTTAACCCCAAGTGGCCGGTTCAGCTTTAACCATTTGTCCTGTGTCGGACCAGGTCTGGCATTAGTTTTCCCTTTCCAGTCCGATGTCAGACCCTGTCCGACATAATCAAAAAGACGTGAAGCACATGTCTCTAGTTGTTTTTTTTCTCTGGAAAAAGCCGAGAAAACCTTTCAATGGCCGAGTGAGACCAATAGGAGCTGAATGAAACCGAAAAAAGGGCGTTTCTCATAGCCCCATGCATTATAGAGCTAACACGGACATAACAAAGGAGGTAGCTGCTTCTGCATCCAGCGCTTAAAGAATAGCAGACATTTTCAAAGCTTTTTGAGATGTAATCAAATAATGACTTGGATCGCATTATTGAGGAGTGTGGTGATAAAACGAGTGATCAGGAGAGGATTTATCAGTAAGCACAACTACAGTATGAAGAGGTATGTGAAAAATACAGCGAACAAGGGGTGGGGCTTGGCTGGAGATGCACTGCTGAGTGTCCTTTGCGATTCAGTGCCTTTTAAACCCGTTTTACTCTGGGGGGGGGGGGGGGGGGGTATTTTAAACAGCGCATGTAAAATAAACCACGTGTTTGAAAATAAATTTGACCTGACGAGCGCTGAATAAATGGACAGCAAAGGATTAATACTTGTGAAGTTATGATGATGATGATTCAAAGAAGAAATCCTGAACTCGCTAACATTAAAGTTTTTCATTTAAGCACTTTAGAATGCAGGGGAAGGGAATAAGGGAAACAAGTCCTGCTCTTGTGACAAAGAAGCACAGGCTTTAAGATGTATTTATTTGTATCCTGCCCATTTGTACAGTCGGCTTGAACACCTCCTTGACTGCGACACTGATGTACAACATGAACTGCATTTTAATCAAGCAAGTTCAATACATCTAAATTCAAGTCTTCTTGATACTTCATTAATCACAAAATCCCAATAAAAACAACAAACCATACTTCTTACCATGTCAATTAAATAGACAATTACTAAGAGCATCAAATGTAGTAGCTTATAGTTTATATTTTTTTAAAGGGGATGGGCCCTTTCACTCCATGCTGTCTGTGGTTTGGCTTTAGGGAGCTGTGTTTTTTATAAGGCTTGATTTAATCTTCAGCTCTCACACTTTGTTGTTTATTATATCAAAGGTCTTGTGTCCTGCAAAAAGTGCAGTCCAGCATTTCATTACTGTGTGAGTGATGATGAGAAAAGCTGGTAGGCTTCTCTTTCTTTAAAGATCCTTGTAGCCTGTTGCTATATATAAGCAAAAATAGTTTCATGCTATTTTTTAAATTAGTTACTGTAAAATACATGACTAGTCTGTAAGGCTCACACCCTTTCACCATAGTTTTGATTCAAAGGAGAAAATGACTATGATTGTATGAATTAATAACAAAACCTGGTTCCAGGTCATCCTACTTTAGGAGACCAAGATAAACCAGGCAGTAGTCTCATAAGCAGGGTTTGCTGATGAAATTTAATTGACCCCATTGCTTTTGTTTGACTGCATTATTTATGTACTATGTGTGCCTTATTTATAGGGAGTCGTGTGTTAGGTGACATTTTATTGGAAAGTGCATGAAGATTATAGATGGTAATCTATGGTAACATTTGCTGTTTGTGCATATTTAATTCTCGTGAGTAAACTTTAATTTAAAAAAAACCCTAAAATGTAGGTAAATGGTTGAAGCATACAAGATTTATAATAGGTCTAAATTTGCCTCAGTGATTATGATAATTATGCCCTTTTGATGTTGTTGTGTTTATGAATGATGCCATAGAAGAATATTGGAAAATTCTAGATTGGCACCTTTTTATGTAATCAATACATCACTGCCAATTTCTTCATTAGCCACTGGGAAGCTTGACAATTCTTTTATTTTGAGGGTGTTATTGAGAACAACTATCTGAGCTTCAACAGCAGCAGGCAGTAATCACAGAGTGCACAGAAAACATGCAGGCTTCCAGTCTGAACTTCACATGGCTTTGAAGCAAGGAATTTGTGTCATGCACACTAGCCAGATGAATCTTTTGAAATTTGAAGCCTGGGATTCTGGATGTTAAAATGTTAATTAGTGCAGTGGTTAGACCATAGAGCTACAGAAAGCAGCCTGACAACCTCACAAAACAATCTGTCAAGACCAGAGGTGGTTATATACATTCATTTTCCCACTCAGCTTGAACAGAAGAGCTGAAACATGTTCCACGTGTCTCCCTATTTTTAGTTTCTCTTTGTCTGCTAAAGGAAAAATAAAGATATTAAGTTATTCCACAATGTGTTATTTAAAACAACACACAGTGTACCCAGGATGGCAGGGTGAGCATCAGTGCAATCTGTGCCAAGTTGTTGTTAATTCTGCAAAAATATGGCTTTTCAGATTTCATAATTTGAAACCTGCCCTCTGTACATATTGAAATCAACAAGTTAATAGTTTTTTTAATTTAATGCACCATTGTACAAACTCTTTAACTAGCAGTATTGCTTTGTTCCTCTGAAGTAGCGAAATGTAATTGCTGGCGTTTTTTAAATTGCTTGAATAACTACAGTAGTCTACTTGCTTTTCCCCCCTTGACATTTGGCATCTTGACTGAGACACTCTGCCCACTGAACCCATATGAATGTGAAAGTGTTCCCTGCATTCACTTCACTTTACAGTCATTTACAGAGTAATGGCACTTAATGTATCCATGGGAATTGGAAACCAAGTGTATAAAAGTATAATATGCCAGACGTCCGAGTAGTTTTGTTATGGACTGGAGCAGTTAGATTATGTAACATAATTGCCTGCCAGTATTGCTGTTCCAGGTATGATAGTGGAGATAAGTGAAAGTGACTGGTTGAGCCAGTGTGCTACACTTGTACATACACTAACAATTCAAAATAAGTGGCTACTGTTTGTATAATGGGTATTTTTGACTAAAGTAAAACCTGTAGTGAAATTGAAAAAGGTGTACTGTATAGAAATGTACTATAATTGACCTGTTTCTGTATTGTTTTCAGTATTTTAGAACACTTAGGAAAATATCACCTTCCCGTTTTTAATATATTTTCTGTAATTTATTGTAGAAAACGGTTTTCTAGTGTTGTATTATCTGCTGTAATGCGCTGAAAAAAAAAAAGCAATTTATTCCCTGCAATTCCCCAAAACTCCACCCACAAAAAAGTTTCCCTCTTTATGAATTCTGTATGCTTGAGAGTGTAAATCATAGATGAGGATGATGAGGTTCTCGCTATCTGTTTATTTAAATTGCATGAAGCTGGAATTGAAGAATTGACTTTGACAAACAGATTAGATCGGTGGCCTGTAGAGCATCTTTCACCACAGGCACTCAAGTACTTATGAACAAAGTATATCTGGCATTTTTTCAAAGAAAATGTATATTACTTGTATGTGTTAAAAACAACCTTTCTGTTATTGAATTTATTCATTTATTTGGCAGAAGCCTTTATCCAATGTGACTTACAGGGCAGTACAGGGTTACAATAAAAATAATACTAAAGTATAGTTTACAGGAAGTACAAATAATACTACTAAAATACCATATAAAATAGGATGCAACAAGTTAGGATTACAAGTTATATCTACAATGACATATTAGCAGTGCACTTTCTAAAACAATGCAACATTTGAGGAAAACTCCATAGTGATGCAAATCCATATAATTGCTCAAATCTTTAACATAGGCAAAAATAGAATTACACAAAAAAGGCCAGCACGGAAATCCCTTTTGGTGTTGGTGTTCATGGACATACAAAGATCATTTCTGCATCTGTGGGTGAAACGATTCACTGTGTACCTACAAACTGTCATTTCTGTCATGATGCGTCACAAAACTTTGAGCTATTTCCAACAAACCTTGAATGAAGAATAAATGTGACTTAATAATTGCTGTCTATCTTCTTGTGAGGTACCCTTTTAAATACACCATTAGGGCTGTCTGTTAAGCCTCTAAATAGCAATCGATTTAATTGGGCACACAAAATCGAATCGTTTGAATAATTGTTGTTGATTGTACCGCCCACATAGACTTTCGCGCCAGTCCTCTCCCTCCGACGTTATTATTTTAATATCATTGCAGTTCAGTAAAAGCTTGTGCACGACATTTGAATGCAAGAGGTAATTACGTCTGAGTAGCGTCAGGAGAAAAAAATAAACACAGCATAATTTGCAACAAGCCTAAAGCAAGTTTAACCTACTACAGGGGTGTTACTAAAATATTTATTCCAAACAGATTACAGTACTTTGGAATGTCATCTGTAGGAATGGAATCGAGTGAAAACCGTCTTTTTTTTTTTTTTTTTTTTTCTTTTTTTTTTTTTTCGAGTTAATTGGTAGCAGCCCTATTGTTTTGTCAATACTGTACCACCTAACCTTCATTATCTGTGAAACACACAATGCTATTAATTAGATTTACTATCCACAACTGACACGCTATTTCTGATCCTTACTCCAAAATTGCGTTTATCACCATTTCCTCGTGTGTCTGAATATTGTTAAATATTCATTATATAACAGTTCATTTTGAAACTCCAAAGAAGCGCAAACTATATAAAGTCCGTTTTCTTCAATGTGCGCAGTTTATTTACATGCTGTTTGCCAGGAATACAAGCCTGTCGTCCTGTTCTGGATTCAAGGCGGCATGCTTGCTTTTTTGTTTGTTTACTTCGAAAACACAGAGGGGCGTACTTGCAAAGCATTTTCAAAGCTGATAGGATGGGACCAGCGAATCAGATGCTAGTTAACACGAGCAGTAAAAGAAGAGCATGGCAACTGCTTGTCTTTGGCATAAATACTGTAAATAGCAAGGCAGGGCATTTGTGCATTTTCATTGATAAACTTAAATAATGTTATTAAATGTGTGTTGCAAATATTTTTTTAAATCGATTATCCAGTATTTATATCGATTGTATATAATGAGGAATGGAATCGAGTGAAAAAGTCAATTTTCGATTTAATTGGTAGCAGCCCTATTGTTTTCTCACTACTGTTGACTGGGAGCTGTGGCTGCTATTAATTAGACTGACACGATTTCTTCCTCTCCATTGTACATTTCCTCGTGTGTCTGTGTACACACTTATAAAGCTGGCATGCAAAACCTTCTTTCTTCATGTCAGTACTTAAGGAACTACTTGCCTGGTTCTGTAATTACCTTAAATGCATATACCGTGCACTACAAAGTAGTTGCATTTAATACTTCAGTGGTTTTATAATGTATTTGCCAAATGTAAATGTCTCTTGTTATACATAATTCATTAGCAGCAGATAAACCCCAAGGGTCCTTGTATGTTACATACGTTATCACGGTTTTTTTTAGAAACAAAAACGGTTTTGCCTTATATATATATATATATATATATAATATATATATATATATAGATATATATATATATATATATATATAATATATATATTTCGGAAATTTTGCTTGTTTTACAAATGATTTACGCTCGGGATGTATTAGCAACCATAGCTGTGGGTTCCAAATTGTTAACTTCAGAGCAGTTTACATTTTATGTTCTGTGTATATTCTTTTTTTTTTTGGGGGGGGGGGGGGGGGGGGTTAAATTAAGCACTGTACAAGCTTCTATTAATGTTTCTTCTTGGATTAGTTATTCTAGAGTTCTTCCTCTGGCGACATGTTGCAAATTAACAATACTTGTCTTCCGAGTGCCATTTGAGAGTATGGTATTTTTTTCTAACAATGCTTTGCATAGTGCAGGCTGCAGGCAGAAGGGGCTCATTGATTAACTTTAACCATTTCAGTATTCACATATCTATAGTTTTGGGCACGTTACTGAAAAAAAAGTAACCTGTTACTCCTTTCTTCAGAAAAAAAGTAATATAATGTCCTTACTTATTTCATAATAAAAAACAGTGTGCTATAATACTTGTTATATTTATTTCTCTTGTTTTGTCCCTCAAAACAGTTGTTGGCTATTGTTTATTATTTAACAATGTCTGGGAATTCATTTTTTAAATGTGTCAAAACAGGTTTTTAAAATGTTGGTAATATAACAAACATCTTAATAATGTACTGCATAATGTACTGTATAGTAATTGTAATCCTTGCAATACATGCAACTTTGCAGAAAAAAAAAAAAGAAACTCAAGTTACATAAAGGCTTTTTATAAGAGAATAGCGTGTTAGTTGGGTTGAAAAAACTGGACAATGTATATAGGGATGTCTCAGACTATTGTTCTGTGGGGTATTATCACAATAATTGCAATACAGCTTGATATTTTACAATGACTTACAAAAAAAAAAATTGTTAACTATTTATTAAGCGAAAATGTGTTTTACAACATTTTAACCCTTCAAATTGAAGGGGAGGGGAGGAGGATCACAGTCTTGTTTACAAAGAAAATGCTCAAGACCCTTTAGACCACCACCACCATGAAGGATGTTAGTATAGAGACTTACGATATCAAAAGTTACAACAATACTGTATTGAAGAGGATCGCTTAGGTGATCGTATTGGTCATATCACCAGAATCTTCAACAGAAGTAGTTGAACAAAGAGTTTAATAATGCAATCGACAAAATCAGAATAGAAGTCAGTCAATTCCAGCCACTATTGGTTGCACAGGAGGGATATTTAACAAATAAATACTCATATTCCTCTATTGCTCTTGGAATTTCACATTGATCCAAAAAAGATTGAGAACTAGACCTATGTCATTCTTGAATATTCGTGAATATAAATAAAACACACACAGACACACCTTTATCTGCTGATTTAATGACAATGGACTGATCAGATGTTAAGTCTTGTAAACCAGTTTTTTCTTCTTTTGTCAGATTGTAGTATGATCTATGTTGATGTTTATTTTTTCTAAGTTTCTATCTTTTACTCTTTGTAAAATACGGTCACGCACTGCAAAAGATCTGCTGTTTGTGGAAAGGAGGTCTGAGGAAACCTAGTTTAAAAAAAGACACACATGGTTCACAGATCAGGTAGTGATGTATTTATTCACTGTACCTTGTCAATTTTGGTAACTACAAGTTTGCAAAGATGACCAGTCAGTCTTGGTGTGTGTCTTAAGGTTGTTAAATAAGCAATTAAAATATATGTAAACTTGTTACAAATGAACCTAGTGCTACATACACAAGCTACCAAAATAGGACTCCCATGGTGCAGTAGTTTTTACAGTTTCCCTTTGAGCCTAGAAAGTGTATGGTTGGTCTAATTTGAACTAACATCATTAAATAACTGCTATGCAATGTCTTCAAGTACAGAAAACTCCAGTGTTTCAGTGCAGTTCTACTGTATGTGGAATGGTCTAGACCATCTGCTTTGAACTTGGGAATTGGCACACAGATGCTGTACAAGACCTGTTATTATCTCCACTCTTGACTGGCATAACATCCATATGCTGCTATTTTTAGTGGTTCAAACAGCTCGACATTATCATTCAATTAAAATACCCCTGTTTTCCATCTGTTTTCTGCATGTGACCGTTTTCCCTGTGAGACTTTGCCCAGCACTGCTGTGCATTCTTTACGTCCACCACCATTTTACAAGCCAGCTGAATCATTAGGGAAACGAGTTTAGATTTTCGAATTGTGACGATGCATATGTGCAGCCTGTGGCACTGGGCTGCCACTGGTTTCTCTTTTAAAGCTATAACTAAGAGCTTAACCTGCTTTCCCTTGGTCCATTCCAGAAACAAATTCATTTGGAAGTCAGGGACTCAAATTTGCAATTTGTTATCTGCTGCTTTCTGTATTTATTTAATATTTTGTATTGTAATGTTATTGCAGCAGTAAATATCAGTATTTTGGTCACATTGTACTTTTCAATATAGTATGCAGTACTCAATAACTCTGAGTAACTGAAAGTAACACCAAATGTCATTAAGATTTGGAAGCCCTGTCCATCTTTTGGTTGTTGCTTGCACATGCAGGGGCGTGGCAGCGTTTTACATTTTCATCTTGTTAGTAATTTGTTGCACTTTTTCCTGCAGTGTGACAAATCTGATTTTGTATTTCCATTTCAACAAGCTGTGACGGGAATGCAGGATCCAAAGCCTTGTAATGTGTCATGATGACATACTTCCCGTTATGGGACAATACGCTGAAGATTTCAAACATACTCCCCGCTGAGATACTGATGAAGTCTCATTGTACTGCACTCACCTGTTGTGAATAGTTGTTCATTTTGTTGTTTGTTCTTCAGATGAGGCATGTCATTGTTGTTAATTATAATGGTAAAATACTCTGAAACAACATAATTTAGCTTCTGCCTGCTGAGGTAGATGAATGGAATTATAGTACAGTTGTTTAAAGTCAGCAGTTCAGGTTTTGATACGTGTGTGTGTGTGTCTGTATATATATATATATATATATATATATATATATATATATATATATATATATATAAATTTCAGAGCAGTTGTATGATCCAGAATACTGTAAGGAGTGGACTCGTTTTTTTTGTGTCTGTTTTTCTGGTATGCTTTCTTGATTTGTTCCCCAAGGAAATCTTACTCCAAATTTTATGAAAAAAAATGTTGTTTTTGTTTAAGTAACTGAATGAAAATTATTCCACCGTGTTTCTGGACATAGTCAGTAATTGTAAATCTGTGATATTGCACAACTATACACTCAAATGTCCATTAATTGTACCTGCCATTACCATAAATTGACCTTTTTAAATATATATATATATGTGTGTGTGTGTGTATAAGTATATGTGTGTGTGTGTATGTATGTATTATATATATATATATATAATATATATATATATATATATATATATATATATATATATATATATGTGTGTGTGCGCGTGTGTAATTGCATTTTACAGTAATCCTAGGAGTGTTTTATATGTTGAATACACTGTTGTGTTTTGAAGTTGTGGTTCAGCTAAGGATTATAATTCGGTCTGTGTTTTCAAAAACTAGACTCTGCAATGACTGTAAATACTGCAGTATTACTCAGAATCCAGCCTGCCTTCTGGAATTGTGGAGTTTGTGGTTTTGAGCTTAATCAGCTTTTTCTAATTAAGCTTCCTTCTTTTTACACTGCAGATTTAGGGCTTTAATTACTATTGTAATGAGACTTGGTGAGAATTACTGGACAACTGGCCATCATGAGTTATTGGGCAACAAATTGTGTTTTCGCATGTGTCTAGGTGAGATGTGCTTATCTAGGGTCTTAATTAATTTCCCATTTAGCACTGCTTTGGAGCTTGGTTCTAGTATACGTAGTGTCTGAAGAGGGTGGTGGTTTAGACCAGTGTTTTCTCACTGCATGAACTTAATCAAACTGTAACTAGTAAGAAACTACTATCAGTTCAAGCTTTTTTTAAATTTTATTTGTATTTTTGTTTTGTACAGCCACGCAATGTAATGACACAACTAGAACATTCAAGCCTATTGCAAGATGTTGATAAAGGAAATTAATGCATAATGAAATAAATACCCTAAATTCACTTTGTTTTAAATGAGCATGTATTTTTTTTATGTAAACTATTGTCCCAGGGAAGCAGATGAATAAACCCAATCAAGGTTATGCACTGTATGCCATGAGGTAAGGCAGTGTAACAAATATAAATAAATAATGATTATTTTATGTACATTTAGTTTCAGACTGCAGCACTCTACATTTGCAGCTGGGAAACTGTTCTGCTTGAGTAGAATTAATGAAAAACAACATGCATTCTTCTTTAAAAAGCCGCCTTCTAGCCCTTAAGTCATCAGTTATTGTGAGAAATATTGGTTTACAGACTGAGTGGATCTGAGTTTAGGTTTTGCAAGAGGTTTTAAATCTTATCAATGACCTCTTCAAGTCCACTTTAATTGTAAACATTATTGTGATGTGCCTCGAGTAAGCCTTGTAGTGAAACACTGCTCTGTGCCTCTTGTATGTATGTATATATATATAATTTTTTTTTAACATTATGTGATAATTAGGGGTCTATTTAAATTGCAGAGAATTTTTTTGTTTTTGTTTTTGTTAAGGAATAAAATTGGGATTTCGCGAACTTGTTTATATATTAAATAACCCTAAGTAGATAATTTTTCAGAGCATTATACAAGTCTAAACATAGTGGTGCTTGCTTCCTTCCTTAAACAGAGCGCTTGCATTTGTTAAAGGCAAGCATGCAACATCCCCAGCAGTTTCTACCGACATTCTCTGTCTCTGTGTTGTGAAGACTCGCCCACACATTGAGACTGCACGTTCTGCATCCACTGCATTGGTTGGAAGTGTAAAGCAACGCTTTGCCAAGTTATACAAATGTCGACATTAGAAACGGTGCCAAAACTCGGTAACCCTCAAGGGTATCTGGCATACTTTAATAAAGGCCATATCTGCAGCATGTTTTGTTGTCATGTTGTTGTCCCATCGAGGAATTGATTTTATTAGTACCAAGTCAAAAGAAAAAAAACGTGCCTATTCGGGTCTACAATTCTAACTGCGTTAAAAAAGTAAGCAGCAGGATGTTTGAAGCGAGGTGGCTGTGCTGGATCGTACCTGTAGTACTGGTTTAATTTGGCTACAACCGACAGGAATACTTTTTGTCTATGCGACTTTCAAGTTGGTTTTCTGAAAGCTATTGTTTTGTGTTACGTTCTGTTTAAATAGCGATCAATCGTATTTTCTCCAAAGTCACAATACAAGATGTGCAAAACAATTTACATCCATCTTCATGTAAAGTTTCTTTTGGGAAATTTCTTGACACGATCCTCAGCTGAAATATACTTTGCTTTTTTTGCTTTGCCGTCCATTTTTGGTGTTTTACCTGCAATGCTGAAAACTAGATTTTTGCAACCTCAAGTCAAAATAACAATGCAACACTGACTTTGTCCCACCTCATACTGTACAGTACAGGTCACAGAAAAGCCTGTACAGATGCACTGATTTTAAAATCTTGTTGTCATGTGAACAGGAAACAAAGTTAACCTCTTTGGGGTATTTCTTTTAATGACATTTGTCTGAGCAAAAGATTTTTTGTTTGTTGCCCAAGTGCAATGCACACAGGACGGCGAGGGAATAAAAATAAAATAAAAAATACATCGTTTGCTTTGTTTGCGGAGTAGTTTGTTTTTCTTCTCTCTCCGTGTTAGACCAGTATGCATTGACCCCTAAAAGAGGTTAATTTTGTGGTGACCCCTCAATTTCCTGATTTCAGCGAAGTCTGAATTTGGGTAGACTGCTATTATAACTGCTATTAGTTTTTATAGTGTTATGTAACGGGCCTGAAGAGTCATTCTGTGACCAATGTTGTTGCAAAGGTTCAATATGACCGATTTGATGGAAACATAACCCTTTAGATATATAGCCCATTGCACGGTTGATTATTTAGTGGCTGTCTGGCTGATCAGTGCATTTTGGCCATAACTTTTTCTCCTGGTTAGGGTCTTTTTAAAGGGCTGTACATTCTCTTTCTAGTGGTATGTAAAAAGGAAATATTTGAACTCCAATCTAGGTTATTCCTCTGGTATCTAAATGAAACAGGGTCTAAATAGTACTACAAAGTATAAAATTCTAAGCTGGAGCTTCAACAACTCCTGAAGATTTGGCAACACTAATTATCCGTGATCGGAGAGTTGATGTGTTTATGTGCAACAGATTCCCACTTGGTCTTAATAGGTGACATACTAAATCACGAAAGCCATAAGAGTATAAGAAAGTGGCGGTACATTTTTGTCAAAATCCATCTGTAGCACCTATGATTGCAACCTCCAAAGAGCTTGCACAGGTTGAGACAGAAGCAGAAAGACTACAAACTGACCTGTAAATGAAAATACATTTGGAATGCATGGTGCAATATATTCCATCGTCGGCAACCACTGACAAGCCTTGTCTCGATCGAAAAAAATAAAATTACTTCTTGACAACAGACAATAAGCGATACGGATTTTCCTAATTTGAAATTTAAAATACATGCAAAAAGCCACAGGATCTTCAACAGAAGAAAATTGAAAATTGTGATAATGTTGCTAGGGCTAGATTATATGTACTTCACATGCTAAAGAAACTTCAGGTATTCTGGTTGATTGTTACGGTTGCATTTCTCACACACACTGAATATGTAATGTGTATCATTATCCATGCTATGAATGCTAGATAGGTAGACAGATGGAGAGAATGAATGATTGGAGCCCTAGAGGTATAGGCCTGGCATGAAATACATTTAATATGACAGTAACCTTTTTTTTTTTTTTTTTTTTTATCACTTATGAATGTGTATTAAAATGAGTGAATCTGGTGAAGATTTGAGGAATCTGTGGTAACAGGGGACAGTACATTCTTAGGATTGTTGAGTTATTAACTCTGGAGTAGGTGGTTCAATCTAATTGAATAATGTTAGTGTAGTTGTCGAAGCAGGCGCGCCAGAGCTGGGGGGGGGCAAGCAAGGGGACCATGGGCCCCCTCACTTCTTGACAAAAGAAATTTGCAGAAAAAAGGCACTTCCGTAGCACCCAATGTTTAGTTGCGGTACTACTCCTGTGTTCTACATAAGCGAGGAAAAGACTCATTTTGGTTGATGGTTATTATCTGGGGAAAAGATTTACTTCCTCAGTGTTTAGAACTGTTGGATAACATGGAAAGAAGTTTGAATGCAATGTAAGATACACATGTTTACAGCTTTGTACACTCTCTTAGTTTTAAAAGGCGATTATAATAGGGTATACAGTAACTGGTGAATGCGAGATTGCAAGATTGCATTTAATTGCACTGACGACGACCGTCTGACTGCTGGAATAAACACAATCACACATTGCTGGAGGGACCGATGCAATCAAGAGATAACATAGGAAGCACAAAAGAACAAAGGGCCACACCAAGATAACACCATCTTAGGCAGCATGAGCCAGAACCAGTTTTCTTTACGAACCCACAAAGAGAATGAAGGAGGGGGGCTGAGGTCAGTGGCTATTTAATCAAGGTGCGCTCAGCCCGGCTAACTTCTCTCTTTCATTCAGACTAGTATTAGAGACTTGTCGAACAAGGAGTTCTGGAGGATCAAACCTACAGTACTGCATTATGTTTTGGTTTGAACTTTTAAGTTTTGCTCCGTGCAGGTTGCATTTGAAAGTGTGGTCTGTACTGTTTTGCTTTCAGCATTCTCTTTTTGTTTCTGGAATTAAACTGCAAATATATTGAATAAAACAAACTAATATCTGAAAAGGACCCTGCTTTTCTTTGCATCTAGTTCACATCAAGAAACAACTACTCACTACATTTAAAAAAAAAAAAAAAAAAAACACTTCAAGAACTAAAGTGCCAGTAAGTGTATGTTCTGATATAGTTTGCAGTTTTGTCTCTCTTTTTTTTTTTTTTGACAAAAAGTAGTGTCTAATATTATGTTGTGGCTTAATTGTGTAATCTGGTTATTGATTTTACAGTTTTACTTCTTGAGATGTTTGGTCAAAATAAAAGGGCATTCTTAAAAAAATATGTTCATTTATTCCTGAAAAACGTTACCACCCCCCCACTTTTGGAAAGTCTCCATCGTTGTCGAAGTGGGAGCTAATTCTGTCGGTCCAAGTCCACCTGCCTGTCTTATCTTAATTAGAGCCTTACTCCTTTGCATTGTGCCCAAGCTGTTACTACTACTACTTCCAATACTGTTATAAATATTTTTTGAAAGGACATTGATGAAAGTCCCTTTTGTGCAGTTGAATAATGAAGTTCCATAGAAAAGAACCCAGGTCTTTGTTCTTATTCACACCTAGTCCTGCAATCTACTTAGTTAACAGATCAACAGATGTTTTGTTCTTCATATAAACCCTTAAAACTGCCAATCATTTTCTATTGTAACCTGTATATGTGCAAAACTGAAACCTGTGCTCTTATATTATGCTTAACGTGATGCAACAGGGTTCTGTGGAAACAAACCTATTTTGCTTATAGACTATATTTTTAAAACAGGAAGCAGATGTAAAAGCGTTTGTGCCTGAAACTGGGAACATGAGTTCAACATAACTATTATCTGTGCACCTGTTTCCTGAGTATAAGACTATCTATATATATATACTATATATATATATATATATATATATATATATATATATATATATATATATATATATATATATATATATATATATATATATTATATATAATATATATATATATAGATATATATATATATAGGGTGTGTAAGGCCATATCCCACACATAGGCCTTTTCACCAGCGTTTTTTTATGTGAATTTGTGTTATACAGAATGTCAGTTTTCCACAACATTAAAACTTGAGGCAATTCATATGGCAAGTGAAAATAACGTATAGCTTTTACTAGCGGTGGGCAACGATAGGAACATTTAATGTCGATATTGTGCAAGTATTCCGATATTGATGATATACAAGTCTTTCAAAACACATAAACATAGAATAACATAATATGCAATATCAAATGTTTGTGTATCAAATATGACAAACCCTTTTTATAGAGTTTTTTTTTTTTTTTTGGTTACCTGTAGACACTAGTACTGGGACATTTATCACACAGCTAACAAGCTTCAATTTTAATAATAACACAAAAAATAAGAAACACCTGGTACACATCAGGTTAGGCTAACATTGCTGTCTATGAGCGCATTATGATTTATTGTAAGCCCAGGTATACCAGCATTGCAAGCTTATTAAATTAATACTTCAGCAGTTCTGCTTTCTTTTTTATTTTTTTCAGACAATTATACTTTGTATATTGATGAGGTTGTTGGAGAGTAATCTTGCATTGCTCTTGAAAACAGCACAATTTAGACAAATAAGTAAACAAACAAACATGCAAGTCGGTGACATTAATCCTGTCACGGCCATAAATATAGTTAGCTGTGGATCACATAAAGTGGCCTACATCAGCTGTATGCAACATATAATGGACACCTTGTATATACAGTAACAGACAACCTGTATATAAAACACACATATTATTCTTATATTATGATGATCATAACAGTAAATGCTTATTTGTAAATCCTTGTGAATGTCGATAGTATTGATGGTGGAGCAGTTTCGTCCTTAATTTCAACTTCCACCCTGTATAGTACCTATGTCTCTCCTGGAATGGAGTATTACTTTTTTGCTTGGAAAAATTCAGCCGTTCAGGTTGGCTTGCAGAATGTTAAAGCAGTTGTCGGTATTGAGATGTATCTCATTTTGATGGTGTCAGCCAATGATTACAGGATCTTTGGAGTTGTGAGGCGACCACCTTTGCATTTTTGGAGTGCATAAGGGTATTTTTTTTGTTTGTTTTTTATACTGTACATTCCGAAATATTTTATTGAGATTGTGGATAAAATGGGACTGACAAAGCTTGGCCTTCCTCACCTGAGCTTTGTTCCATCCCTGTTCTAAATTGTTTAGTTGAACCAGTTAAACCTGCACCCAGACCCTGAAGTAGTTAATTATATAACTACCTGTTAAACCTGGATTTGACTGGCCCTTGAGGACACCTTTGCACTACAGTCTTAACTAAAGGAGAGCTCCCCTTGCATGACTGATCCATGGTGGCTTGTGTCTCCCTGGAATACCTGCACATTGTATCATGGCCCTATTTCTTACAACCAAATACTTTACCAGGACCTATTGTTACTTCCCTCACATCATCAACACATCTTGCAGTGTTTGCAATTTGTGCCTAAAATCTCAATCTCATCTCAAAATTCAATCTCATCCTCAGTCTGGGTGAAATATTCCTGTCATGTCTACTGGGAGCTCCAGTAGTGTGCTGCAAATAAAGCAATACATCTTGTTTAGTGTCATGTCTAGTCCTATCTGTAAGTGTAATGCAAAAAGGGTTTGTTAACTCGTTTTATTTTGACAGCTGCAGAAACATTCCCAGGTTTAAGGTTTAATTGTTTATTTGTTTAAAAAAAAAAAAAAAAAAAAAAAAAAAGTCCTTGTGTAAACCGTAGATGCTGAATTTGGAGCTGAAACGCATCTGTACAGAAAGATTGATTGATTGCCAGGTATGCATATTTCAGATTCAAAACAGTTCATTAGAACAGCTCTCGAAGTTGCATTGTGTGTTTTTGGCGCTTTAATGATACTTGCTTTGTATTTTACAGTGCTACTTACACTTTAAGATTGCTAGCAGAGAGCTAGAATATTCCACAAAATGAAGAACCATGTGATGGCTCATTTCATGGTTTGACAATGAAAACTAAAATGCATATATACCACAAATGTTAGTTATGATGTTCTATCCCTGAGCCAGCAAGAAGGTATAAGAAAAAACAGCATTATTTTCACATAACTCTGAAAGTCTTATACAAAAACAATATACCGTTAAATTGAACATTCATTAATACTTGCATCTGCCACAAAAGCCTAGGGCATCAGCTTCAAACTGCAGGACCCAGCTTGCATCAGCTTGTAGTATATATTATATAATATATATATATATATATATATATATATCTATATATATATATATATATATATATATATATTATAAAATAAATATGACACACACACACCCCCCCTAGTTTTATCTTTTATTTATCATTTTTCATCAACAACGGATTCTGGCACACTTAAGATAAAACTTTAAAGGGTGAATTATGTTATAATATCTCATTGTTTTATTCTAGCTTCTTTAAATTACCCCATTGTATTTCAAATATTCCTGGATTGTTGTGGGTGTTCTTGAAGGATTACATGGGATTGCCAAATGAGAAATTACAGCGACATTATGACCACATCTACAACAAAAAATGCTGAACTTCAGAATAACACCACAAGAAGAATATAAAAAAGTTTTGGATGTTAATATAAGCACCCCATTTTAGTATATATACTTTTTTTTATTGATTTGAATGGTGGTGGGATTAAGTAACTGTTTGGATCAATTGAATGAACCCAATACCTCTAACACAAACAGGCCTGTGGAGATTAACAGCAGTTGAAATTTCAGAAGACAAGGAGTCTGATATTTTTCCTCCTGTAGATATATATATATATATTTTTTTTGCAGTCAGACAATACACAGAAATTACCATGTCTTAAGTGCTCCTGATGTGTCTCTGAAAGGAACTTTGTACAAAAAAAAAAAAAATGAATGGTTTATCCCTTTTTTTATTGAATTTTAATAGGTATTCAGGAAGAAAGCAGTCGAACTAGGAGAGAAGCTGCTGCCAGCCTTCAACACCCCCACTGGAATCCCCTGGGCCCTGCTTAACATGAAGAGGTAAGAACATTTAGCACTGTTCTAAATGCCATTTAACCAAGCCACTGTTTGCAGCGTTTACCATTCACTCAAACTCTAGTACTTTGCTGGATGTCAATGTCATTGATAGGTCAACAGTAAAATGAGTGTTTTTTAAAGTACATTTTGGTTGTGAAATAGAAATAAACTGCTGTAATATGACCTAATATGGCAGTTAATTTATATGAAGTAAAACAACAAAAAAAAGAAACTACAGATTCTAAAATATTGAATTACTTCTAGGGCTTTGTTTTAAACTAACAGGACATTTATGAATAGACGTTTAGTAGGTTGAGCGTTTTAATATAATTGTGGACTTTAGTTTTCCTTCCTTGAAAAACAAAACAAAATCTTCCTTAGGAGCCCTTGGAAATTAGTTTATGTAATGTTCATAATCTTACAGCAGTAATGGAATGAGATTACGCTTGCACACCATTAGGCTCACATGCCTGAATAAAATAATTACATTTTAATTTATGTGCACAGTATGCATCAGCAAGTTACTAAAGTTATAAAATAACATTTTGGAATCGGTTGGCAAAAGGAAATAATGTACTGTATTGTGTTATTAATGTTATTATTTAATGCAAGAGAAATGACAGGTTTTTTTTTTTTGTGTTGGTAGGTATGAAAAAACTTTGTGGCAGCTGGCATTGAGGCAGTGACAGGTAGCTGCGAGAAGTCAGACAGGAGTATAGAAAGAAAAAAAAAAGAAAGTTATTTGAGGAAAATAAGAGGAGGACAGTAAATGCTGAGAGAACAGAGATAGAAACCCAATGGAAAGGCAAGAAGAGAGGCGAAGAAAAAACGGGAAAGGTGTTTCAACTGTGGCTGTTTTATGTAAATTGCCTAGATACTTTCTACCAACCCTTCTCATATTTTCTACGCATTTCCAATTTGGTTGTAAGCCCGGTATAATCACAAAATCCTGCTTTGCACACCTGCGCACTGTTAGAGCGAAGACCAGGGGTTGAACCACCAAGCATGTTCATATTTATATTTGTACTCCAAAATGTGCATAAGTCATTGTCACACAAAGCACTTTATAACCTACTCAGTGAAATCTTCTGTCTGTCTAAACACTGTTGTGTAGCTTGGCATTCAGAGTTCTCGCTTAAGATTGTTATTACTTATTCCACCAAAATAATGTATCTTTATTGCCATTATACAGGGCTTGTATATCCGTAAACCTGTTCCCGTCTCTCTGAATCTGTGTTGAGCAATCAGGTAGAACAGATGAACCAATTTAAATTTGCTGCATTTTCTAAGACATGTGGTGTGTGTAACCACTTTATTAGATACAAGAACCTTGTTTTTGGGGCTGCCTGTTGTCAGTTAGTGGGCTCTGTTCACGACCTGTTCATTCACATCTCGGAATGTGGACTTTGGAATTAGATGCATCTTGGACTCTCCTTTTGTTACGGTTGTAAGGCACTGAACTGTGTGTTGGCAACTTGTCCATACACAGACACACATGTCCGTAGCAAGAGTTATCAGGGTACGTGCGTCTGACACACACACGCACATAATTGTATAGGACTTTTACCGTTTTGTTTGTTCGTGGCCTTTCTTGTCCTTTACCACTCGACATGGTGCCAACCCCTGCACTGAACATATCTTACTCTTATTCAATAAGTTTGAGTTCTACTTTCTTTTTACAATTACGTTGTAACTTGAGTATAACTACTGAATATGCCAGAATTTAGTGCAGAATGTAATAATTGTTTACACCCAATAAGGAGGGCACTCATTTAGGGGTATGGCAGTCTCATTTATGTTTTGCAGTAATCACACTTTACCCTCTCATAACTTAGAGGTGGCATTTTAATTGTACATATTACATTATCAGAAATAAACAGTTAAAACAAAAAAAGTTTACTTCTGATACTGTGTCTTCCAATTAAGTTCACACAGTGTTTGTAAGTATACGGCAAGCGATACAAATCTTACATCTCTGTGGCACAATAGAGCAACGTAAAGCTAAGAATGTTCTTGTTTTTCTAGAGCAGCGGAGTATAGGAACAGTTTTAAGTGTGGTGTGCACTCAGAAATCAACTCCCTGACTTCTAATAAACAACTAATATCACCTAGTGTCCTTCAATTAAATACAAAGCATGGCATGGTAAACAGTAAACTATTTTGTTAAGGAAAGCTGTACATTTTTGCATAAGGCATGTTAATTTTTGAAGACAGCAGGAGCAGCTGATGCTGTTGCTAGAAGAAAATCTTTGGGTCCTGACTAAATCTTTTGAGTACATCATGCAAGTGTGCGCAACTGTTCTGCAGCCTTGGAGGACAGCAGATATTTCATTATTTTCAGATAGGAAAATCTTACTCACAACATTATACAGATGGTACAAAAAGCTAATTTAACTAAATAGCCTAATATTATCCCCAGAGCAGAAGGTTGAGTTATTAAATCTAAAGTTATGGGCTTGGGTGTGGTTTTTCAAACAATAAAAATGCAATAATTTCAGTAAAAATGCCGCAGTTGGATTGCAACAGCTGGTTGAACTGATGGTACATTCAGAGGGTAGCACGTGTACATTTTCTGAGCAGTTATGTTTCTATTAAGTGAAGTAATGCCTGGAAGTTTAGTCCAATTGCCCTACAATTACTGTGCTCATATCGTGTTTGAAACATTATGTAACTGTATACCCACTTCCCCAGCAGCGTTGCTGTAAGCAAAGTTTAAACATAATTGGAGTTAACCTGCAATTCAGTAATAATACTTCCAAATTATCCCCATCTTTAACAAACTACTGTGTCATATATAATTTGTTAATTGTGGTTTAATTTAAATTTGTTTTCTAAATACAGTTTGGTAGATCTGCAAACAATATACGATGTAGTTTATTGAAACCAGTGTAGTTTAGTTTATACCACCTACCTCATATAATCCATTAACGTTAATTAGCAGTCTACTGACAGTAGTTGTACAGGCAGTATTTTGGGGAAACTGTGTGTACTGCACTGGGGATACTTGCAGAATACTATACTATAGAGTTTCTTTTGGAACTAGGATTACTAATGAAGTACGAGCGTGCAGAAACATTTCATCTGTAGAGATTTATTTTTCTTGCAGCAGTAGTTTTTTACCCACAGCAATTTTATGGGCTGCAGAATAAACACATTTGTTTTACTGTAAGCCTCTAAGGAAGTCATTTATTTAGCCCTGGACACACACCAAATGTTAATTGTTACCCCTGTGGGTGGTTTGTTTCCAGGAATGCTCAAAAATGGAACAATCCCCCTGAAAAACATGGCAAAAAAACCCCAAAAACGTTGTTTATTGTGTAAAAACAATAGTAGGTGTGAATATGAGACCATCACAATAGGTTGCCATGCTTTTACCTGAATGCACACATATTGGTCTCATATTTAACTGTAAATCTAGAGGTTATTGAATAGTAAGCATACAACAAAAAACATGCAAAGAATACAATAAATTGTGTCGTATTTTGAGCAGTGCAGATTCATTTAATGTAAGTTTAGTCATGGATTTTTAGCTCTGTCGTTTTTTAATAGTATTATGTAGGCCAATTTATGTATTTCAAAACAGGGTGACAAATGTTTAGCCTAAAAATGAGCCACTATTGGCAGCTACTATTTGGCCAGTTGCCGGATGAATCATTAATTATCTATTCATAATGGCTGATTTAAACAAAACAAGTGTAAGACAAATAACTATCAACTAGCTTTCTTCTTGAAATCATGGAAAGTACTTGCCTTGATTTCAATTGTCAATAAAGTGTGTGAACTGTGTTTCACTTTGTTTGTTTTAAGCAGCAAAGTAACTTGGTAATTTCATACTGTAAAATGAAGAAAGGTTGCAGAGGGACCAAAGCTATTTATAAAGTAAGTCATGTAGCTCAAGAATAGGACATCTCACGATAAAGGCCTTTTCACAAATTTGGGCCTGCAGCATGCAATTAGTTCTGTGCTATAGGAGGACGTGCAACCCTTTAGAATTGTATTCTGTAATTTTTTATTTTGTTTTAATACAGTTAAGTCCTGTGTTACAGTTAATATAGACGGTATACTCATATTCCTTGAAAAAAATTGATTGTGCAATCACTGCAAAATAACCTTGACCCATGCAATCTTTTTTCCGAACCAGAGAGCAGCTCATAATGCTTTCATGTACTGTACTAAAGCCTTTTTCCAGCCACATCAATCAGCACACACATTAATTAAAATCCACAGTGTGTAGAACGGGAGGCTGCTTGTACTGCACTTGACAGGAAACACTTGTTTGAAAAAACGATTACTGGTAATTGACCAGCAGACACGAGAAAATCTAAAGGACTCAACTCAGCTCTGTAGCTTGTTATTTGAGAGGCTTCAAATTAAATGAAGTCCTTTAGGTAATCACTTGAAATAAAGGTATCTCCAAAACCCCATATTGACTTTAATATAGCAAATTATAAATATAGTTTTATCTGATTTTTGTTTTGCCCCTCCAATGTCTACAACACTCGTGTTCTATAATTTCTGTGCTTTTCTAGAAATGCTGTTCTAGTTCCAGTTAAGTTTGCAGCGTAATAGATAAGGAAATGGCAATACAACCCTGAGGCACTGTAAACAGTGTTTAATTTCAGATTGAATAAATAGTAAGAACATAAAGAATTCTGTTGTATCGGAAGATGGCTGGAAACAGACTGCAGCAGGTCATAATACTGTAAAAAAAGAATTAGATTTGTTTGAAACGAGTGCCGTACATATTCAAATTAGCCAAAAATTAGGTACGTATCTCATTTGTTTTTTAATTAGGAGAGCAAAACGGTTCACCCAACTCCCTCTACAATTATCTCCATAGCCTTTTTCACACAGACAAGTTATCACGCCTAAAGCCATCATTGAAGCAGCATGATGGCTTGTGTGAATTGACTATACTGGCACAGAGCATATATATTTTACGGTACAGACCGGTCTTAACAGCCTGTGTGAAGAGATATGCTGCCATTAAAGCTCTATAGTGGGCATGTTGGATTAACATCCCACATGACTCTACCAGATGTACAGCTCTGGCCAAAAGTTTTGTGTCACCCTATAGAATTAACTAATTTTGCTTCATAAAGTCGAATGAATGCATGCTGAATAATGTTATGTTAACATGTTGAATTACATACCGCTTTGTAGTTTTCCATATACTTAACAAAAAGCTGCTAATTGAAAAATGTGACATTTTGAAATCTAACATGAAATACTGTACTGCTATTAAGGCTTCCGGTACACTTTTGCGATAGTTTGTAGTGTCTTTGATTACATGATGTTAAATTAAAAGATCTAAATCATATTTTTTTTTTTGTCTCGGTCCTATTAACAATAGTGTATCGCTGTTTCCTAATAAACTGCAAGACCTACATTGTGCCTGAAGCCCCTGCAATTGTATGTATGTATGCATGTGTGTAGATCATATTAACTTTTTAAATGTACTAGTTTTTGGTGTTTAAACTGTGTCCTGTTACCTGTGATAGGTAGGATTTTATCACTGGATGCATTTAATTTCAAAAACACAAAACCAGTCAATTCTAATTCTTCAGAAAGGCAGTAAACCCTTTGTGTCTCCATTTGAGATGAATTGTGGCAAATCTGTCCTTGGACTCAAGTAAGCCCAAGTAAGCCTGGGTGATTTTAATGCAGTTGGCTGGCAGTCAAGGGGCTAGAAAGTATGACTTCTTTCCTAATATATCGCACACTGTCATGTTTACAACCCAGTTTGATCCAAGTTATTAGGTAAAGATGTATGTGTGTTTTAGTCATTTATGACTGTCATTTCATTACTGCAAATGCATTATCTGTTCAGTAGCTCTGGTACAATTTTGTGGGTATGAGAAACAGCACCATAACATGGGAAAAAAAAAAAAGTGTGGAAACTACTATCACTAATGTACACCACCATTTAGAATGACATCGTTTTCCCAGTTTCCCATTTTGAAAAAAGTACTGAATCTTGCCTCTGTCAACTCCTTCATCAGTCTTGGACTGCGAGTCACAAATGGCCAGGAGCTGCACCTTGGGTCCCCAGGGGCTGCATGTTGCCTTGCTGGCCGTATTATGTGGACCACTGGCCGTTTGCATTTCCGTGAAGGATTAGCCTTCACCTGGAATTGCAGTTCTTTTGTTAGTCTGTATATTAGTCCAACAGTTTGTATTGTCAAGAGATTGTATTGAATTAATTCCCTCTACATTGTTACTGTACATTTCATAGTAACATCACCCAATTTAAATGTTTCACCTATTAAAGGGGGAAGTCATATTTGTGCTTTTTAAGGTGCATTTTAAGTGCGCAGTATATCAGGTTGCATTTGCAGATGTACTTTGTGAGATCTGGGTTTGCTGATGGTTAACTGCACATTCTCACTGCTGCACTGCAGACATCCGACATGCAAAATGATGCTGCAATGTGAGAGAAATCACAAACAATACAGAGGAAAACCAACGCAGAGGTCATTCTTTTGTTCAGAAAACTTCTGTGGATTTTTGACCTTTTTTTTTTTTTTTTTTTTTTTACCAAACTAACCTGTTTCATCTAATTTAGTTCACTTCTCATGAATTTGGCTGGTGTGAAGCCCCGAATTGGATTTTGTAAATGTTTTCTCTTTGGCTATGGGGATACTTGCTGTATTACACCCTGTGGAGTGCAGCTTTTTTCACATCATGCAGATGCAGGGGCGCTGCAAGAGGGTTCAGACAGTCTTGTTTTATCTCTGTAATTCAGTTGGCGGTCGGTCCCGGTTTAGGGTACTGCATGGATTGTGCTTATTGGGTGAACTAAAGTGAATTCTTGACCGCACTTACACATACTTTTCCAGATCTTAATGAGACATCTCTTTGAAATTGAATTTCATAGCTTTACTGTAACCCATTTTGTACATTGACAGAAACACAGAACCCTCACTTTGCAGGTCAGCTTGCTCTTTGTGGTATTATTGAAAACATTGCCCAGTGAATACATTGAAACACAGCTGTCTTTGCAAACAACCTGCTTTCCCAGTATAAGTAATTGTTCTTAATGTTTTATCTTCTGTTACCTTTGTGAATATCATTAATAGCCTGGTGAATATCATGCATATCCTGGAAACCATCTGTAAAGTTTTTCCAGGTTTAATCTTTTTTTTTTTTTTTTTTTTTTTTTTAATAAAAAGTCAGTAAATAAATAAGTCATGCCACTTTAAGGGTATCAGATAATAAGCAACTTAATTTACAGTGAGGAATTGAAAAATGTGTGATGCGATTGGAGTCACAAGATGGATGTCCTATAAAAGGAACAAGAATATTACTTGCTGAAAATCCAATTTTTTATTTGTGCCACAAGCCTGAAAAGAGCAGGGGTGCTCTGACTGTCTATCTTGTGTCGGTGCGTATTATAACTGAGGATTCCATTTTAATATAAAAGATGTGTGTTTATAAGGGGGCCTGTTGCCCACCCAGAAATGTTGAAGATTCATTTCAGTGGAGACCTTTTTTTATTGCACTTGATTTATGGTAAACGACCGTCACAGGGTTGAAATGTGTGGATACCCACAGGGGTCATACTTAATCATTTTGCCAACATCTGTAATTTGGATTTTTTTCCCCTACTGGCAGTATTCTGCACTGCAATATCATTGTCAAGGTCTACAGTACCTCAGTTTATCCTTTAGTCTTACCAAGGCCTCTGATTCTACCTGCCCTGTCCTGTCACGTTTACCTTTTCAGGGAATCACTTGAACAAAAAATTGATGCCAATCGGCAGATCTTGTACAGTAGACCCCGTTAATCCGTGTTTCAGTAATTTATGTTTCGATAATTCTGTGCAGTTTAATACAGTACATAATAAAAATGTATTAGTGCAGAAATCATCTGATCTATGCTTTATTAGCGTGGAAATCAGCTTATCTGTACAGGAGCGGACATCATTTAATTAAATTCAATTGGGTACAGTTTAGTGCAAGCCAACGGACAGTACTGTATTGTAGTTACTGAAACAAGTGACAAGCATTCAGAAAGCAGATTTAAGACTCTTTTATCCTGGCACTCTGAATGTGAAGAGTAGTTCTGACAATTTAAAGACTCGATCAGTGACTTTTTTAAACCAGCTCTCTGCCTCGGAACAGTGCTGATTATCTACAGTATATATTTTGACCATTGTTGGGACATTTTATATTTTATTGTATTGTTGCATTTTTTGAGTTTTCAGTGAATAGCGCAGGCAGGGGTTTCCCAAACAGGAAACTCAATTTCGGCTAACCCTTGTTTTTCACTAATTAAGAATGAAGTAAACTGAATAGTACAGAAAATAATGTTTAAACGACACCCCACTCCCAATAGTTGATTAGCATTCCTAACAGTTATTTAAGACAAAGGTTAGTCTTAACAGGGGTATTGTTAGTAACACAAATATTTACTTTTGTTAATATTTGGTAATCAAAGCATCGTTAAATCAGTCTCATATATGTTTTGGTTTAGAAGGCAATTCTCACTCTTGTGAGATAAAGACGCTCTTTGCGTCCAGACAACATATCGAGAATTATCTATAATCAAGACGGCTAAATTTGGATTCCAGCTTTACACGCAGAATGGTAATTGCCTTGTAAAACCCACATCAATTTGTACAAATCACATACAACAAACAATTACTGTAGTGTTTATAAACTCAAGCATGAATTGAAAGCAATAATACTTTTCTTACATTCATCCTCAAACAAAACGTTACTTCTACTTCGTTTGGCTTATTCTCGAGTTCATAGGAGGATAAAACACTATAGTGGCTTGCGAAAGTATTCACCCCCCCCTTGGCATTTTTGAAAAAAATAACTTGTTTGAAAAAATTCTAAAAAATAAATAACGGAAAAGTGGTGCATGCATATGTATTCACCCCCTTTGCTATTAAGCTTCTAAATAAGATCTGGTGCAACCAGTTACCTTCAGAAGTCACATAATTAGTTAAATAAAGTCCACCTGTGTGCAATCTAAGTGTCACAGGATCTGTCACATGATCTCAGTATATATACACCTGTTCTGAAAGGCCCCAGTCTGCAACACCACTAAGCAAGGGGCACCACCAAGCAAGCAGCACCATGAAGACCAAGGAGCTCGCCAAACAGGTCAGGGACAAAGTTGTGGAGAAGTACAGATGAGGGTTGGGTTATAAAAAGATATCCGAAACTTTGAACATCCCACGGAGCACCATTAAAGCCATTATTAAAAAATGGAAAGAATATGGCACCACAACAAACCTGGCAAGAGAGGGCCGCCCACCAAAACTCATTGACCAGGCAAGGAGGGCATTAATCAGAGAGGCAACAAAGAGACCAAAGATAACCCTGAAGGAGCTGCAAAGCTCCACAGCGGAGATTGGAGTATCTGTCCGTAGGACCACTTTAAGCCGTACACTCCACAGAGCTGGGCTTTACGGAAGAGTGGCCAGAAAAAAGCCATTGCTTAAAGAAAAAAATAAGCAAACACATTTGGTGTTCGCCAAAAGGCATGTGGGAGACTCCCCAAACATATGGAAGAAGGTACTCTGGTCAGATGAGACTAAAATTGAGCTTTCTGGCCATCAAGGAAAACGCTATGTCTGGCGCAAACCCAACACCTCTCATCACCCCGAGAACACCATCCCCACAGTGAAGCATGGTGGTGGCAGCATCATGCTGTGGGGATGTTTTTCATCGGCAGGGACTGGGAAACTGGTCAGAATTGAAGGAATGATGGATGGCACTAAATACAGGGAAATTCTTGTTTCAGTCTTCCAGAGATTTGAGACTGGGACGGAGGTTCACCTTCCAGCAGGACAATGACCCTAAGCATACTGCTAAAGCAACACTCAAGTGGTTTAAGGGGAAACATTTAAATGTCTTGGAATGGCCTAGTCAAAGCCCAGACCTCAGTCCAATTGAGAATCTGTGGTATGACTTAGATTGCTGTACACCAGCGGAACCCATCCAACTTGAAGGAGCTGGAGCAGTTTTGCCTTGAAGAATGGGCAAAAATCCCAGTGGCTAGATGTGTCAAGCTTATAGATACATACCCCAAGAGACTTGCAGCTGTAATTGCTGCAAAAGGTGGCTCTACAAAGTATTGACTTTGCGGGGGTGAATAGTTATGCACGTTCAAGTTTTCTGTTTTTTTGTCTTATTTCTTGTTTGTTTCACAATAAAAAATATTTTGCATCTTCAAAGTGGTAGGCATGTTGTGTAAATCAAATGATACAAACCCCCAAAAAATCCATTTTAATTCCAGGTTGTAAGGCAACAAAATAGGAAAAATGCCAAGGGGGGTCAATACTTTCGCAAGCCACTGTACATGTTGGATACTTGGCGGATTTTCGCTTCTCCTTCAGCTGATCCATGTCTTCAACATAACATGCATTCAACGGCACTCCTGTAGGCGAAGGGAAAGTTCTGATTCTGGTTTGTGGTTTGCGTTTCATGTCCACTTGAGGGTATGAAAGAAATGTGTTTGCAAAAACAAGAGTCATTAACTATTTAGGTATTCCACTGAGACGGCAATTACATCCTCCAATATCCCGAAAAAGTCACTTAACCTCCTTGTGCACTGTCTTTCGGGTAAGAAGTTCTTGTAAGTGACACTACAGCTGATGCATAGTTCACGCACCCTGATCTCGTATCTTGTAAAGCGCTTTGTGGTGATGGTACACTATGAAAGGCCCTATATAAAAATAAATTATTATTATTATTATTATTATTATTATTAATGATATGTGCACTCTTTGTCTGGGATGTTCCACTGCAAACTCCAGCACTGCTAGCTAATGCAAGATTATGTTTCAATCTCTGTTGACTTCAAATGTTCGTTCAACTCTTTCTCTGGTGATCAATTGGGAATAAATTACAGATTTGTTTACAAGTTCTTTTAGGATTTTAGACATCTTACGCTGCGGACTCCCACACCAAGGCTAGAATAGTTATCTCATATCAGATTTTCCGAAAACGTCAAGCCAGTTGTAGGCTGGGTCTTCAGATTGTCAAAGTTCAGAGACTTGTTTAGGTGTCAAGAGCCTGGGGTTTCATGTCAGGAGCGCTGTTTGAAAGTTGCACTTGTGTTCTTGTAATTCTGTCTTCACCCCGGTGATTTGGGTAGTTTATTTATTTTGGGCTGTGCCCAAGTCTCCGTGTTCTCAATTGGTCTGCTTTTTCTTCCCTGTCGACTGTATTTATGAGGTGTCCTTTTCTCTCAGTAGTGTCAAGGCTTTCTAAACAGTCTGGTTTTACCTTTTGAAAGACACCACCGGTGCCACTGGATTAATTCAGCGCTGGTGAAGATAGACCCCTATCCAGTATTTAGTTTATGACTCTTTAAAAGCATTCTTTGTCAGTGGGGGAGTTTGTGACAAGAAACCAAGTAGACACAGAGAATGGCTTAGGACCCCCCTCTGTATATTACAATTCAGTTAATTTCATAAACAACATGATATTATGACCCACTCAAAAGCTACATCAGTTTTGATTATGTACCATACAATACAAATTAAATATCTTGTGGTAGTGACACAGTAGTTGCAAGGGTAATGTAAACATGCTTTGTTTACAGAAAAAAAATATTTCTAGTAATACTGATGTCACCTAGAACAGTCAATAAACAATTTTGTTCAGTATGTGAAATAGCAAAATATAAATGGTGTTTTTTTAACCATACATTTTGTTTCTGTTGATCGTTTCTCTTCTGTAAAAATGAATCAACTGTTTACTCCAGCAGTTAAAGACAAATGCAAGCCTGAAATAAAATTAAAACAGAGTACTGGTAATGCAGAATTACATCAATCAATAACTAATTACTACCAGTCTTTTTTGGTAAATGTGAACATATATAATCTTGAAGTTGTGTGTTAATTAATATTGCAAATGCTTAACCTTGCCTAGTGTGTCAGTGTTTTTTTAATGTTAATAATTAATTTAGTCAATGTTTTTTTTTTTTTTTTCTAGAAGTCCAACTTGAACAAAAAGATATAGCATTTATTTATATCAAATAAGACTACATTTTGTACAGACTAGCCAACAGTGAATATTTGTGAGGTAATAAAGGGTATACCAAAAATTGGGACAGTCATAATGAAAGGCTGAGAATGGTCCTCTGTAAGGCTTTGTTACAAGGACAGACACTACATGCAGTTACAGTGCTGTCATAGTTTGTTTAAAAGCATTGATTAAATCCTTCCAAGGATTTAAAAAAAAAAAATACACTTTTCACATACTAGAATCACAGTTCCTGCTTGTTGGCAGAACAGAGTGTTGAGAGCTGAGGGTGATGTAGTAACAGTGTATCGCTTCTCAGATTTAATGAATGATTTGTTTATTTATTTATTACATATTTTTGTAGCCAGTAGTTATTATTATGAAACCATGCTCGTGTGTGTGTATAATACACATTTCCAGCATTGTATTTAATTGTTACAGTACCTTGCATATTATGTACCTCCTTAAAGTACATTATCAAAAATAGATTTTATTCCCTGAGTTGCCAAAATGACATATTTCATATGCATGCTAGGTTACCACTATTGAGCAGCCCCTGTTGACTTGTACAGAAGCGATGCCTGAGAGAGATGTCAGGCAATTCAGAGTAAATGTGCCCCCATGACCCTTCTCTTTGCGCCCATTCAGAACAATACATTTAACCTTTTTAAAATGAATATCTGGCAAGAATCTTATTTTGCATAGGTGCCTGTCTGTCTATCTGTTTTATAATTAACTGTAGGTTTTATACTCTACACAGTTTAAATATTCCACTGCTGTGTGAAATTAGATTTGGTGATCGCTATACCTGTCCTTAGCAGTTGCAAATAGGAGTTAATTGCATAATGTCCCATGGTTGTTGACCAGGTACTTTACTTGGTCATAAACTTGCTCAGCCACAAGAGGGAGTACTTCATTGTTTTTGTTGCAGAGCGGAGCAACATATGACTTGCTTTGTTATTCGTACTTTTTGTAGTTTCAAACAGTCATCTGGTTTCACACACCTTGCTTAACACCAAGGTACCTTACCTAAGGAAACATTAGGTAGTCCAGGATTAGCGGTCATCCGGATCTGTGAAACCTGCCATTAATACAGCAGTGTGTGCACTTTTGTTTGATTGCAACATGGATAGCAGGGTCCTTTTCAGAGGTCGCGCTAGTTTTTCTGTTCACTTGTTCCTGAAGTGCACATGCCCAAAATTTTGCATCCCATCCATCAAATATAAATTTTGGCACAAAGGCTAAGAAACTCCAGGGATGTGCATTTTTGTACATTTTTATGACCATTTAAACTCTATGAAATGTAGTAGTTTAAAAATCTGTCTGTATAGATATACATATAAACGCACACACTTGTTTCTTTGTTATGTATACTAACAGTGGATTGTTTGCTTGACGAAACGGTACTCTAAGCACTGTTTGTTGCCTTCAGCTACGTGTGTTTTAATATTTATCTGCATTCCAGTAACAGCAACAGCATCGCCGTGTCTTAAGCAAAGATTCTTGATAAACAGTACATCCATGCATTATATATATATATATATATATATATATATATATATATATATATATATATACACACACACACACACACACACACACACACACACACACACACACACACATACAGTACCAGTCAAAAGTTTGAGTACACCTGCTTGTAAACCAGGTTTTTCATGATTATCTATGCTTTTAACTGTATAAACTTGTCTATAAACACTTACTATTTCATTATATGATACGTGTACTTATATAAGCTGATAATCATAAGTGAATTGCATTCAAAAATATTTTTTAATGAAAATGTAAATCTTGTCAATTTCAATGAAATGGTTACCCAAAGCAAGGGGATTCAGTCTGAAGCCCAAGTCAGTTAAAAGTCTGAAATGTGTATAACATGGTGTTAGAACACTGGCCTAAGTAAAAAAGTGTCTTTGTTAGATGTTCTCTGAGTTAACTAGCATGTTACCTAATTAAACTTTTGTCACCAATTATTGTTGAGGTGAGGGTCCATGATTACTATAAATATAGGTAGCATAGACACAAGTTTGTCATTCCTGAATGTAAGGGAGCAGAAAATGGTAAAATACGCTCAGTTAAGCGAAGAAAAAAGACATTCTGTAATTACTTTAAGAAATGAAGGCCAATCTTTAAGACAAATTGCAAGAACTTTGCAAGTGTCTGTAACTGCTGTGGCCAAGACCATCAAACGATTTGAAGAAACTGGCACTCAATCTAATGACCTGGCCTGTCTAGTCTCATGACCTCAATCCCATAGAACTTGTATGGGACGAACTGGACAGAAGAGTCAAAGCAGAGCTACCCACAAGTGACCTGCATCTCTGGGAATTGTTGCAGAAGAGCTGGGAAGACATGTCAGGTGATTTCCTGCTGAAACTTGTTAACCAAATGCCTCGTGTTTGTGAGGCTGTTATTAAGGCAAAGGGTGGCTGTTTTGAGGAATCCAAGATTTAGAGACGATTTTCAATTTTCTTGAACATTTCTAGTTTCCAGCAAGTGTACTCAAACTTTTGGCTGGTACTGCGTGCTTGCATGCGTGCTTGCCCGCCCATTCAGACACAGTACATCTTGCCGTCTCCATTTGAAATAATAAGAATGTGTTTTTTGTTTGTGTTTTTGCTACCGTTTCGGTCACTGTAGTGCTCATAGTCATAAGTAGAGTGTAGATGAGCAATCGTCCTCATGATAATCCCCTGAAGATCCTGACTGGTTAGCAAAAAAACTTTCAACTGACTTTCTGTCAGTGTACACTCTGCAGTAGGTATTCATTTTTATGCTTAAAAATATGTAAGGGCATCCCTGTTAAACTAGCGCAGAAAATAACAAAAGCTCAACGTTCAATTAAGGCGACTGCAAAAATAAAATAAACAAGTTGAAAATAGGATTGAGGACAACTAAATAAAATTTTAAAAAGTAGAATCGGGGATGAACAATTCATGTAATTTGTCAGCTCTGTTTGAAATACAAAATATTGTTTTGCTTTTTTTTAGTTATGAAACAGAATCAGCTAAATTTGTCACCTGATTAAAAATAAAATCTGAAAACTTCAAGCCCTGCTTGTGTGTGTGTGTGTGTGTGTGTGTGTGTGTGTTCGCATGTACTTTTTCCAAAATACTCGTTTTATTTCTTAGCAATATGGACCTCTGTTATTATGGGGCATAACACATTATTTTAAAATAAAATACAGTGCATGGTGGAATACTGTCGCATTCATTTCCAGTGTTCATTGCGCTGCTAGGAACTGTAACCAAACTATTCTATAGCAGTGTGTGTACGCATTACGCCTGACTAAACCTGAAACGGTACTTCAGAGCAGACACTAAAGTTTGAGCTGGATTAATTAAAACGCTTTTCAGTACGGTTCTCGATCGGTTATGTAGTGTGGACAGGGCCTAAAAGTAAATATCATTAATATTGCTGGCAAATCCAAATATCAGTCTTGTTCCTGCCATCTACAGGACTGGAGTGTATGTGGAGTAATACTTTCTTAAGTGTCTGCCAATGTGTTGTTACTGTACTAAGGGGACCTTGCAACTCAAATGGCATGTTTTCTGGATCCTTCCCGAAAAATGTGCAGTTTCTCCCTGGCAGTAGCACAATTTGGAACACCTTAACTGGTTAATTATGATATACACAAAGCAACTTTATTTTAGGCATATGTGTCTCTATCAACGGTGCTGATATAATGCAGTGTTTCTGCATTGCATTATAAAGTGATTTTACAAATCCGGCATGGAAATTTGGGAACCACGTCTGTTTTGTATAGTATCGTGTAACAAATTTATAGCTAATAAAGAGCATAATTAAACAGAACGGTTTTGACAAATTTGAGCCACGGTGTTTTAAACGTACAGTAACGTTTCTTAAAATATATAGTGTTCTTGCAGATTTGATCAGTTAAGTACTTGCGTAACTTGGTTAGCTTGTAAATTGCATTAAGAATTTTTTTAAGTAATCATAATGCACCCCTTTTCTGGCATTTCCTGGAAAGTGACATTGTTCTCGTGAAGAATTGTATGCATCAAAGTTGAAATACAGTTTCCTGTCTTTGTACTGAATTATTTTTCATTGCCAAGGCCTTTTATATATATTATGTTGCTCCTGGGGTAGTGTCTGTGGGCTTGATTTAAAGGTTTTAATTACATTCTGAATGGTGGATGTATATCTTGGAGTACTGAAGGAACAGAAGCTGTAAAAGGCAGGGAGAAAATATGCTGCTAATATTGGAAAATACATAGATTGTAGTACAAAGGTTTTGTACCCAAAGAGATTACACAAGAGAGAATTATATGGTTCTCCAGGTTAATACGTTGTGGCACTACTGTAAATTTAATGTCTCTGTGTATATATAGATAGATATTTCAAGGTAGTCATTTGTTTCATTTCTTGATTTGGTAGTGTTATTTCAAATAGGAAGCTTTTGGAAAACGATTACATTTTTTTTTCTATGAGGAACATCAGGCATCAGCAATTATAGAATCAGCAAATGGACTGTTGTCAGTAGTGAATGTTAAAAAATGTTTTATTGTGAATTCAGTGTGTTTCATCTCATATTTGCACAAGTAAATGTGATTTTTTTCTCTATGTGAAAAAAGTAGGCATGTAAACCTGTTATTAGTATAGGACCCTAAGGCATCGGTGGGTTGAGGCTGGTCATTTGTAACATATTCATCTGCCAGTCAATAGGAATCCTCAGTCTTGATCGTGTCTGCTATCCACTTGGACAACTGCTGCTTAGACAGGACTTGACTATGGGACTTCACCCCATAGCAGACAAGATATTGTTTGGCCTGCCTCCAACTTTTAGTCCTGTCAGCATAGTATGCTAGGGCCCGAACTGGCCAAAGCATATAGAGCTGTAAAAATTAAGCAGGCTTTTGCTATTGAGAATGCCTCCATCTCACTCACCTGCTTTGCACAGGTGACAGCAAGCAAGAAAGCTTTTAAATTATAAACATTTCTCCTCAGCTGAATGCAGGGGCTTCATGAGTGCATTAAGCACCACTTTTAGCCTCCAGTGTGGAACAATGTCCTTCATAGGCGGCCAAAGCTGCCAAGCCCATTTCAAAAATTGCCCTGCCAGTAAATGATCTCCTAGGGAGACCAAGTCAATCTAACATGGCAGCTTCATGAGTGCATTAAGCACCATTTTTAGCCTCCAGTGCAGAACATTGTCCTTCATAGGCGGCCAAAGCTGCCAAGCCCATTTCAAAAATTGCCCTGCCAGGAAGTGATCTCCTAGGGAGACCAAGTCAATCTTAACATGGCAATCTGAAATAGCTGCCAGATAGACCTTTACTGTGGAGGGGACTTTCCCCTCATCAAATAGGTCCTACAGAAATGGCTGTATTACAGTCGTGGGGTCGAATCCATGAGGCAGACACCACGTCTGAAATACCCCCCTTCTAGTACCCATACTGGGAATGCGTTGATGCTGCTCTGGCATTTTGTAGCGTGTCAGTAACCAGGTTGGACAGAGTTAGATGGCTGAAATGCTGCCATTCAGGGATCAGACCCAAAGCTGCAGGCTTGATGGGTCGGGATGCCGTAAAGTCCCAGGTGCCTGACTGAGCAGGTCACGGCACATCTGCAGTCTCCACAGCTGTCCTCTTAGGAGCTGCATTAGGGTTGAAAACCAGTGTCTCCTGGACCACACTGGGGCTACTATGAGCACCTTGGCCTGGTCCTGCCTGATTTTCTCTAAACACAGCGGAAGCATTGCGAGCGGTGGGAAGGCATATAACAGTTCCCTCGGCCACTGGCGTGTCAAGGCATCTATTGCCAGCAGGTCCCATTGCTACACGTGTGCTAAGCACCACATTGCAGACAGGCCTTCATATAGTATCTGTGGGGGGAAAAAAAAAAAAAAAAAAAAAAAAAAAAAACAGAAATGCACACTGATAAAATACTTTTTCAACAAAAATCAGTAATTTAACAATTTATAAAATAATATAAAACTTCTAGTATAGTGATACATAGCAAAAACGAGGAAGAAAATAAGCTCCAGCCGGAGATATGCAGATGGGGGAAGAGCACAAAGTCAGCCAACTTATGTTAAAGGAGCAACTCGAGCCACAGGCTTCAAGCAGGGCACTAGGCCGTAGCGGTAGCAACAGGCTATAGTGCACAGAATTTGAGTAATAGGCTCGGTGAGCAGCTTTGGTATACAATTTTCAGGATTCAGGTCTTTAGGAGGTAAATACCCATTCAGTAATGGCTACATTTCGTACTTGAAAGGGAACACAATTTGGAATAATTTACTCTAAGTGATGGTATCCTTTTCTAGGATGACATGTAATACATAACCTGTTATGTTCTGCCTTGAGGTTGCATTCTGAATGCTGAAGTACTCTTAAGTAAAATGGAAAGCAGCTTCTCGAAATAAGTGATTATTTTGTTTGTCTGTTTGTTTTTGTAATTGTTTTTGTCTTTGTTCCGTAGCAGTAGTTATTTTATATAGATCCGTACTGCTTGTAAATACTGCAATATATCAAATGACCTTTTTCTGTCTCAATGTATGATGCATTATAATAATAAAAAGTTATTCCATTTATAAGTAAATGTTATCTGCTTCACAAAATGTATGATAACGATCTCATCAGGTTCATAATGAAAAGCTAAATCTGTTGCCGTCCACTGCCTCGGGTTTATCTCATTACCATTTATATCAACACATAGAACAGAGAGAGTGAGTGATTTTAATATGGTGGCATAAATTAAGTTATCACAAGACTTACCTGACGGTCCTCAGTAGGGATAATTGTGGCTTCATACTTAGTCAGGGTGTTCACATGTCTAGGGCTGTTTTCTTTCCAAGTTTCTGTAAGTTTGTTGATTTAAAGGTGCTAGTGGTAGTACTAGCAGGCACACGCAAACATCCAACCTGCAAACCATAACCTAAACCTGTTAAACAATGTATCCTAAGAAGTGAAAAGCAGATGCTGGAAGTTTTTTAATATTTTTTTTTTTTTTTTTTTAATCTGTCGTGACAGGTAAATTGCTAAGTGTAGACCGAGTAAAACATGAAATTATGAAGTTAAACTGACTAAAACAACTAAATGCAAAAGTAGGGAAAGCAAATTAAATACTAGTTGAGGTCCCAACCCATTGTGAAGCTGCAAAACAAGCAAAAGAGATGCTGCAGACAAATATCTGGAAGCTGCTTTAAATTAGATGCTTCTGTGAGCGGGTTAGTTTATTTTTGATCAAGGTAGCTTTATTTACTCTGTGTGTTTTGAAACTAGTTTCATTATCTGATTACATTGTATCTACATATTGATTTAAATTTAAGTGTGTGGTTTATTTTGGAAGCTGCTGGAGGGCCTGAGTTCTAGTTTAATTTCTTTGCTGACATAAATCAAGGTAACATTTTAAATTAGAAGTGTGTTCTCATCAGAGATTATTTTAAAATGTTGCACACATCTGTCAATTTGATGCCAACATGTTCACTAGATAATTATAATTTTGAAATCTATAAACTGCAGGTCTACTCGGACGTGATTTGACAGAGGCAACAATGACGGGGGAAAGAAATTATAAATACCTTTAAAAAAAAAAAAAAAAAAAAAAAAAATGTTTGTCTCTTGAATTGTTCTTTCTACAGTGTGTCTAATTGAATAATGCATTGGTATGAGTAACGCACTAACACTGTATTGAACTTATTCATCGCAGTAAGAATTTGTTTTTGTTTTTAAACTTTGATTTTAGTTTTTTGCAGAAAACTGAATGGTTGTCTAACAGCTGAAAGAGTTGATAAAAAAAAAAAAAAAACGAACCGATCACAGCCGACTTCCATCACTAGCACAAGTTCTTGAAAGAACACTAGCATGTGATTTGTTAAACTACAGCCATGACTTCTTAGATACAGTCACAAATTACTACTTGATTGGAAAATTCTGGTAGTTCACTAAGTGTACTGATCTAACAGTTTTCATTTATCAATTAAAATAGATTTGGTGTTTTAAAAAAAAAAAAAAAATTGATTTGCTTTTGTACATGTGCACAACATGGATATTGCAAGATATTTGGTTTGAGATTTTATTTAATTTATTTATTTTAAATATATTAGTCGCCGGTTGTTTTTTTTTTATCATTTTCTCCCCAGTTTGGAGTAGCCAATTTTATTTTTGGGCTCAGCTCATCACTATCACCCCCGTGCTGACTCGGGAGGGGCGAGGATGAACACCTGCTGTCCTCCGTGTGCCTTCAGCCGACTGCTTCTTTTACACACTGCAGGCCAACCATGCAGCCACCTCAGAGCTACAGCGTCGGAGGACAACGCAGCTCTGGGCAGCTTACAGGCAAGCCCCCAGACGCCTGGCCAGACTACAGGGGTCACTGGTGCGCGGTGAGCCAAGGACACCCTGGCCGACCTAAGCCCCCCAGCCCCCCCCCCCCAGTTGGTAATGGGGGAAAAAAAAGTATATAATCTCGTTGCTCACAAAGAGATTTTAAATTTGAAGATAAATGAGATTTGCCTGGAACCGATGAGTCTCAGAGGGAGGGGGCAGTCTCTTCAAAATTAATTTCTCTCGCTAGAAATTTAGGTACATTTTTAACCATGACATTACCTGGTACAAGTGAACCAAAATATTAAGCTGTACCAGTAGTGAGTTTTAAATAAAAAAGTGAAGATGTAGCCTTTTGGTTTTGGAGTTGCTGGAAAAGTACAAATGCAGACCTCCAAAAACTGAAGGAATTATGTCTGCAACAGTATTGAAACCTAGCCACGAGTCGGGTTTAGACCAACTTGCTTTAGACTAGTCCAATAACTGTGCTGTACAGAGACATGTACCCCTGTTTAGATGCGTTACATGCTTCTTATTTCATGTTTTGCTGCTCTCCTTGTTTTGCAGTGGAATAGGCAGAAATTGGCCCTGGGCATCAGGGGGTAGCAGCATCTTGGCTGAGTTTGGAACCCTCCATTTAGAATTCATGCATCTGAGTGAACTCTCTGGGAAACCTGTATTTGCTGAGAAGGTAAGGATAAAACTGAAAAGGTGTTTTAAAGCATTGCTCAATACATTTAACCAAACATACAAAATAGAGGTTTGGACTTTATAACAAAGATGCATTTTACATTTAAAATTCACAGCAGTCATTCAGCAGACTCACAAATGCTATTTCACCTACAAGTTAACAGGGTTGTAAGACAAAGAGTTGTCTTTTAATATAGAGTTGATTGTTTCTATGCTTCTAACTTTGCTTTGTACAGGCTTTTAATAAGTATTGCTTTGTAAATCTTAAAATGTGACTTGTTTAAGTGCACATTATGACTTAGGCACTACACTAAAGCTATTCTGAGCTGGCTCTTACACACTTATGACTGTAGTAGAAATATATGTGTAACTTGTTATTACTTGTTAATAAAGGATTTGGTCAAAAGTCCATAAAAAAACATTCGTTTGGAACAGAGTCCTTGTTCTTTTAACTTTACACATTTTTAATTTGATTAGATTGCGTTTCCTTGACGAAGTATTCATTTAAATAAGTATTGTTGCTATTGCTACAACAGGTAATGAACATTCGAAAAGTTTTGAACCGTTTGGAAAAACCACAAGGCTTGTACCCGAACTACCTAAATCCTAACAGTGGACAATGGGGCCAGCGTAAGTAAATGCATTCTTTTTTTTCTCTTCTTTTAAATTAACCACCCCCCCCAGAGTTCCACATGGGAAAATTATTCTCTGTGGATTCATTTTTTAAAACAAAATTTACCACTCAATACAGGACATTAATTGGATTTGGTTGTGGGATTTTAATGGTGGAGAGTTATCAGGCATCGAAGGTTAATATTTCAGTTGCCTTTGGGGGGAGGGGGAGGAAACTAAAGGCCTAGTATTATTTAAAAAATGTTAAATGTTAATGGACAGATTCTGAACAACATATGCGTTTTTATATGCTATCATTAGCATATAAACAGGGCTATCATGGTAATGGTAATGCATCTCGCTCCCTCCCTCCCTCTCATCAGCCGTATTTAGGAGTAGCTCTTAGTATGATAGCATTGCTATAACTGAAGTACAAGGCTGGAAGTCTGCCAGGTTTCATGCAAATTCATTTAGTCTGGTTATTCTGACAGTAAACTGACAATGATTTGCTGCAGCATGCGTCAGTAGGGTTTGCTCCTGTAATAATGTATTATTACATGGTCTGTAAGCCGTAGTTTGGATTGAGAATGTCAAAGGTTTCCATGGTTGTTGTTATTATTATTATTATTATTATTATAAACCCTACACGGTCAGCAAAATGTTCAGCTGTGTGGGTTTGTTCTCGTGTCATTTCAAGCACGGCACACTCCATTGTCAAGTGCACCCTCAACTTTACTATGTGAAATTCTTTCTTAAAGACAGCATACTGTAATTGTGTTGCTGGTGCCAAATGTATTTGTACTTTGATGGTGAAAAATATTTTTTATAAAATCTTTATGATGCGAAATACAATGACTATGTTGCTGTGTTTGTTCTGAAGTTACATCTTCACGTGCCAATTAACGGCACATTTACTTTTTTGCTTTTGCCTCCATCCCCTCTAAGGACTAATGGTGTGCACCTTCACATGCATATCCCCTCAGAACAGATTGCTTTTGACTACAGCACTATATTCTTTTTTTTTTTTTTTATTAATTTTTTTTGCTAAAAAGAGAATGCTATGGAATGATATTCTGTGTTTAGTCTGAAAATAAAATTGTGTTTAATCTTTGCAAACATCTTTTTATGTTCCCCAAGATGCTGTAGTCCTGATTCTGTCCATTTTATGCAGTTATTTCTAATATAGACAGAACAGTGCAGCATGGATTGTGATGTGGTGTATGGATGCATTGGGTGTACAGCTGTGGCCAAACATTTTGCAGCACCCAATAGAATGAACTAATTTTACGTCATAGTCGAATGAAATACTGAATACTGTTAAGTTAACACATTGAATTTCATACCGCTTAGTAGTTTTCCATATAGTCAAACGTGCTCATGCGACCACCTTTATTTAGCGAACACCTGGTTTAAATGACCAGTTTAAATTCCCCCCCAATTATAATTGTGCTTTTATTTAACTGTATTTAGCGACTCACCTGTCTAACACGACCAGCAACCACAATTCTCTTACCCAGCAATGGACTCAAACCTGTATTAAGCACCCTTACACAGGGCTAGTATAAGATAAATATGGTTTTAAATGGTACATCCTAAGTTCAAAGGAATACGGTAACCATTAGTGGTCTTTTATAAGTAATTAATAAAGCAACAGTCACGCACTCTTGTAAAGGAAGAGAGAAAACGTGAAGAAACAAAATGTCCTCCCTAGATGACAGAATTAAAGTTAAACTTGTAAAGACAGTAAGTGCCAGAAAAACTGCTGGAAAATTTGGCTCTAGGAACACGCAGATACAGCATTTTGAAACAGAAAGAACTAGTGCTTGAAGTTTTAGGTTTTTGTTTTTGGTCACATGGCCGTGTTTTGAGCCGATTCAATATCTTAATTAAACTGCTGATTACTAAACAAAGTCGCTTCTTTTTACCTTGATGTCCTGATTGACTTGCTGATTCTGTTTCACCTTCTTCATTATTCGAACACAAGAGCAAGCAATGACATTAATCAATTTCCCCAGATGCTACTTTAACTTGCATTTCGTTCTTGCACTTGCCTGGGAACTAGGTAGCTTTCAATGTGTTAGTTTCACGTTGTGTTGTTCTTTCTCGCTAATTTAACAGAATGTTCTCATAATTAGGACGTAGCGGCTTAAGACTTAAAGGCAAACCGTTAAAAGGAAAATAAACACTGAAAAATTCAAGCCATACTTATAAGAGTATTAAAACAATGTGCGTGATAATCGAAAAAGATCTTCTGCTTCTGCTGCCGTTGGTTTCGGGATGCAATGAATCAACACATACCTGAAAGGCAGACACAGTCATTGCAGTTTGCTAGTGATGAGCGATTCATTTATCAATTAAATATTTAAAAATAATTCAGATTTGCGATGATCGATTATTCTAATAACATCATTCTTAGGGGCAGAAAGTCACAAAAATGTATTATACTAAAAAGGTACTATAATAAAACATATTTTAATTGTTTTCAACAGCATTTTCAAACCTACAAAATATACAATAGGCATTATATTGAAGTCACAACTAAAGCAGCATAACCAATGTATAAACAATACCACTTCACAGAAAACATTTTTAAATAAAGAAGAAAAGCACACACAGTCTGACAATGCATTATCTTGCTCTCAACTGCTTGAAAGATTCTCTTCAGCTCTTTTGAATCGCTTACACCACAAGGAATTATGCACAGAAAAAAAATCAAAATTTTGCAAAATGATGCACTGTACAAATATGTTCAAAGTAACAAAAGTATTGTGCAGGTGTACTGGTTTCTTCTCTCTTACTGGACATCAAAATACTAGCATAACTTTTTTTTTTTTTTTTTAAACATAGTCATTCTAAATTCTAAGATTGAAATAAAAGAATACCAGCTCTTTCAGTTTGTCCTCCGAAAGAGAACGCCTCCAATCGACAGGATAAGATTATACAATGAGTTGCGTTTAATTTAATAATCGGAAATTAACTATGTTGCTCATCACTATTATTTTGTGAAAGTAATGGATGTTTGCCTGTCTCAGGTCAAATCAAATATTCTGTGTGACTTGAGACCAGGCAAGCATTCATTACTTTCACAAAATTATTTGTTATATAAAATGCGTTATCTAAATTAATGTTATTAAATTACATACTTCCTTTTGTTCATATTACATCTTCTGGCTTTTACAGATTATGTAAGGCATACATAATTACTGGAAAGCATGTCAAAGACAAATAGAAAATTCATAAGTTATGTGCCCTCTTTCAAGAGACCACCTGTGTTAAGAGGCCACTATTAGACTGTCCCTTGAGTGGTCTATTAATACAGGTTTGACTGTACCTAAGGAAAAGCTGACAAACTTTTGGCCATAGCTATAGATGTGACATTCAACACACACACACACACACTTACTTTTCTTGTGGCTCCTTTCTACAAGTAAGTTTTTTTTTTTTTCCGAGGAAAATTTAATAACTTCTGAAATTTGGAAGATTACCATTGGGAAAAATTCACTTTAGAACGTTTTCCGTTGGGTTTTATTTATAACATGCACTATCCTTTTAACCTTCCCATCATATTAGCCTTGTTTTCATTCAAGGTCTTGCTAATGGGTAAACATAACAAAATACTGCAATGGAGTGAATGCTGGTGTGAACCCCAAAGGAAAGACCTGTAAACTACCTGTCTCCTTGGCAGGATATTGTTGCTTCTTTTCAGATGACACAGCTCTGGTGACTACAGTGGTTTCAAATTTCACATCTTTAGAGTAGTTTTCATCTTAACTATCTTCACCAAGATCCCTGTAGCAATTCAATGGTTAGATAAACCCTGTCAGAGGCAACTGGACCATAGAGTACTCTAATAAATCCTGGTATCAGAAACATGCAGCATGTACTGTTACCAAAGGAAATACAGATTACAACAGTCATAAATTGTGCCTGTTTTTTTTTATACATATATCAATACGTTGCTGATCTACAGATGCACTGTCTGTGAAGTGCCTAGGGATTGAAATGGCTTTTCATTCTTAGACCGCCTTGTCTGTGGGAATCCATTTGTTTTGTGTGTTTTGAATAACAGAGAAGCATTGTGATCAAAGTAATATAATAACTGTGAAAAAAATAAATCTTGTTGTTTTTTAAAGTTATGGCTGGATTCCCTATTAAATTAAATAGTCAAACACACTGTATTTGGCAGCAGTGCTCCACCTCACAAGTACAATACTGTGTCACAAGAGCATTGTGTGGCTATTTGCAATATTAAAAATGATGGTTTGTTTTTAATGAGTGTTTTTGGATGCAGTTCCTAATACCTGAAGCCTGTAGGCAGAGATTGCATTGGCCCTTACTGTGCAATAGATCATTCTGTCACATAGGAATATGTTTCCCTGGTAGGTGATACAGGCAGAATGAATAGTGTAAATGATCAGCATTTGGTTGCATTGCTGCTGAACGTTTCTTGTCTTTCAGATCACGTATCAGTTGGAGGTCTGGGGGATAGTTTTTATGAGTATTTGCTCAAGGCATGGCTGATGTCAGACAAGACAGATGAAGAAGTCAAGAAAATGTATTACGACTCCATTCAGGTAAATTAGAAATGTACATCTTCTTCTCATTCTTAAAATGCAGATTTCTAATAAGGTGGCCGTGGGATATAAAGCCTCTACGTTGTCGGCAATTTAATTTCAGGTTTGCTTTAGTCACTTGGGTATTGTAGGCTCCAAAGAAATTATACAGTATTTGAAATGAGTTCTAGTGAACAGGTTTTGACACATTTGTACAGTCACATATAGCAGTTACGGCCAACTTTGCTGATATTCTCTAAGAGGCACAGCATTAAAGGGACATGGTTTAGCTCTTGTCCCAACCTGGTGAGCCTGAACCACACTCCTGTGGAATTGTATAGAAGTGCTTACTTAAATTCATCAGCACAAGGTTCATTACAGAATTAAATATATTGTTTGGAAAAGTGGCACATCGGGATAATAGAATGTAGATTCACCATGGAAGTTCAATGTTTTTAATTAGTCTGCTAGGAAAAAAATATGGATAAATACATTTAACTGCCAGGTACAGCCATATTGCCAAGTATACTTAGAAAATGTATAAATTATTAGTTCAGTTGTTTTTAACTGTTTTGTTTAAATGAAATTCAAAAAAGAAAAAATCAAAATAAAAAAGATATCTTATTATATATATATATATATATATATATATATATATATATATATATATATATATAGATAGATAGATAGATAGATAGATAGATAGATAGTAGATAGATTAATAGGGCTGTCAAGCGAATAAAAAAAATTAATCATGCTTAATCTCGCGATTTAAAAAAAATAATAATAATCTCGGTTGTAATTGCATATTAAATTAATACAATTACTACATCTGTCTAATTTTAAATTTGTTTTATTACTGCTGCTATTATTATTATCCTTGACTCTAAGTAAAATCATTTAAAATGTATTTATTTAACCAGGAAATTTACCCATTGAGACCATGGCCAAAATTTTACTTGGGTCAATAATTTAAAAACTACAAATACAACCAACACAATAAAACGTGAGGTTCAAGCTTGATCAGCAGCACACAGAGATCAGCACCAGAAGACATAATAAAAATGATACCTATTTAGAAATGTGATTGTGGACTGAAATAAAATAAATAAATAAATAAAATTACAACTATGTAGCCATAGTAAGCACTTCTAGATAATGAACTCTTAATTGTGAAGAGAACATTAAAAAAAAAAGAATACAAAAACTGTAAACTAACAAGACAATTGGCAGACTTTATGTACTACATTCAAAAATAAAGCAGCAGTGCAGCCTACAGCCTACTCTAGTGGCATTACTATGCTTGTAAATGTGGGTTGGCCCCAACTTAGGGTGGATGGGCAATGACCACAGGTCTGACGTCACAGGAAATAGCTTACATTGCAGAAATTATTTAAATCGATTAAAACCTTGAATATAACCTTTCCTCTATAAATTACTTACCATTGCCTAGTTAGTATCTCTCGTCTCCGCTCCACCTTCCAGGATAAGGCGTCGGGCTTGCTGTTGAATATTGCAGTTATAGTCATACTCCAGAGAATTGCACAGGTCTTTCAAACCATAGGAGAGACAGCATGTTCTTCAGCAACTTGTCAGCATTGAGGTTTGCAACAGCGGTATTAATCCTGATCAAAACTCTTAAAAGTGTGTGCATATTTAGAAAGATATACAAAGTGGCAATAATCTAAAACTTAAATTAGTGTTGGATATTTTTTCACCACAGTCGATTTGCCAAACTATATTTCCACATTGCTCTCAAATCTTCATTAGAGTGCTCACTGGCTGGCTTTCCCAAAGATGAAGTAACAAACAAATCATCCAGTCGATTTGGTAATTTTCAATTTGACATTTATTTTCACATGTTGCCATTTAACTGCTGAAGTAGATGTAAATTAATAATTTGCAGATATCTGTCCGTTGTCTTAAAAAAAACTCATTTGTTTTGCCATGTTGACTGCTGCACTACTACTAATTAGTCTACAAGTTTGCTTAAAAACTTCACATTTAAAATAAAGCTGGAATATGGAATGGGAGGATTGAATGAAAACCTTGAAAAGAGAATTTCCAACGTGGTCTGCACACCAACAGTCAATCAAATTTTTGACTTGCACATGATTCGTTGTTTGGCTGTAGCAAGAGCCTAGACTATAGATGGACTCGTGTTGTCTAACTGGACAACCGACTCGCTTTTGTAGACTAGATGTACTCGTGTGTGATACTGGAACTCACTTTGACAGTAGACAAGTAAGTGTCTTTCTGTCCAGTGAGCCGTCAGAACGTTTTTAAAAAATAAAAAAAACTCCCATTCATTTTTAGTGCTTTGCTCCATTACGCAGTTCAGTGACTAACTTTCTATTTAAACAATAACTGCACTCAGACACTCAACCCAATGTTGCCACGGCCTGGATTGAACTACAGTGTGCCGAAAGGCTCAAGACACAGCAATGCGATTAACACGTGTTAAAAAAAAAAAAATCTGCAAAAAAGTGAATGCGTTAATCATAGAAATTAGCTGCAGTTAACTGACAATCCCTAATTTTTGATATATATATATATATTATATATATAAAATATGTGTGTGTATTTGTGTGCGTGTGTCCAGTATTAAAAACTGAGCCAGCACTTACCGTAGATTCAATTGACACCAAATCGTTTTTCAAATTATTCACAACGATAGAGAAGAATTCAGTCACAGACTGGCTGCTTCATTTTTCATGGATTAGCTCTTAACACAATAAATAACATGCATTCTAAAATGTATGATTTGTAATATTCATGAAATGATCTGCCCTTAGAGCAACAACAAATAGCCAAATGTAAACCATATGATGGTTTATTACCACATAATAACTGCTCTTGTACTTAATAAATGTCACTGGGTAGTCACTTGATTACTGGGTGGTTAGAATACTATCCAATAATCGCTCTTATCCCCAAGTCACCCTGCTTATTGAAATGAAATGCAGTATTTTGTTTATTCATGAACCATTTGTGTGTGTGTGTGTGTGTGTGTGTGTATTGTGTGTGTGGTGTGATATAGTATAATAGTATTGGTGTGTGTGTGTGTGTGTGTGTGTGTGTAATGTAATATACCAAATATTATATACGCCCCCGAATTATATTCACTGCGGGGGACACCATATATAATATACTGGGCACCCACTTCAGATATATACTAAATATAATACTACTGCGTGATTCTCCTTGAACAAATCTGACTCCACTTCAGATAATACTATCTCACTGCAGGAAGTCCCTTCCCTAAAATCTAGCTGTTCCTCAAGGAAATGAACTCTCTAAGGAGATTGCTTAACTGAATCATCAGATTTGCCACTCGTAAAGGAGATACAATTAGTAATAACATGAGGAAGACCTAATGAAGTGATTTATATTATCTTGGATTTCTACTGTGATGGGGAAAATCAATTTCAAGAATAGCATTATTTACTAAAAAAATCTGTTGGGACTAAGTGAGAATACTGAGAGGTCACATACATACAGAAATCTAGGGGAAATCTGCTGTATTATAGTTTCTTTTTACAGCACTAAAGTACCCTGCTTCATGACTACAGGCTGACCCCGCCTAAGTCGTTGGTGGGAGAAAAGGAGTTAAATTCCCACAGTTGCCAGAGCAAACAAAACATGTTTTCACTCTCCGTCACAATCTCCACACCTCGTTTTGCCATCATCTCGGATATAATTGAACAACTCGCTAGACATTATTTACTGTCCCATCTTTGCTGTCCATTTAAAGTGGTTTCTCCACCTTCGTCATCCCAATTGACCTGCCATTCTTTATGCTGTTATGAAGACTCATGATTCCAGCTGACGCTCTGTTGCAAACACAATTTAAATGGTAGACGTTATTGTCTGTTTTCTTAACCTAGGATTGCCCCATGTAAATTGTGATTGATTTCCCCTTTTCTCTGTTCTGCTTAGTCTGACCTTCTCATTTTTTCTTTGGCCATAGGCGCTGGATTAATTTTTCACCTGAGACACCCATCCCTCCCTCATCTTTTTGAGTCTGTCAATGTAGTTTGCCATTGTGGGTACTTGCCTTCCAGTGGGGTGTATCTTGCATTGTCTTTGCTCCATAATTATTCATCTCTGTGGCTTACAGTTAAACTAAAACTACTAAAATCAGAGAGAGACGACTAATATCAATACTAGAACATGGCAATATTGTACATTATTCCAAATGGTTATTAATGTATTGGAAAACCAATTCCTGTTTTACAAAGCACTGGCTGTCCAACAACTATTTTTTCCTGTTAATGTAAAATTGATGAATGCAAGTTAATTTGTTAGGATTTTTAGTCTTTTTTTTTTGCTGTATTCCACGTATTGTGCTTTTTGTCTTTACTGTAACTTGCAAAGTGCTTTGTGATGGTGGTCCACTATGAAAGGCGCTATATAAAATAAAGATTGATTGATTACCTGGGAACAACCACTACAGTATGTCTTTGGACCTATTGCCAGTGAACTCCACTCGGCCCTCTTGGATGTAGTTTTTAGGTTATGCAATAAAATATAAGAGAACATGAAAAACAATGGTAGGAGATCATTTATTTAAAAAAAAAAAATTCTGGAAACAATTTATCCGGTTCAGTAAAGGGATCAGCCACAATAGGTACTGACCTAATAGGGGCAACCAAAACATGATCTGTTCCAAGAGAAAATAGGTTGCAAACACTCATTGTGCAAAACTAAGGTTATAAGAAGAAAGATGGGTCTGCCAACAAACACAAAGGGTTTTCCAGTGGGAAATCAAACTTCCCAGTGAGCAAGGGCTGCGAGTACGTGTGTTCTGTGCCAGGACCTACTGAACTGTCAAAGTGTGGGTCTAAGGTTTTAATTGTGATCGAAGCACAAACTGTGTTTAATCTTTTTACATTTCACCACTTTTTAATTTTTTTTTGATTGAGGTGCTTTCAATTCATGCTGCATGATGACAGCTTTTATGCCTGCCATAAAAGTAACTACTTAAACCTTGCATTCGTGTTGCAACTACACCTAACCGGAATGCAAAAACACCCTTTGCAATGAGAGGCTGGGTGAGATTTTCATCTTGCATATGGGGACCTGCTTCTGTAAAAGCTAATGAGTGTAAAATTTGTCACTGCAGGCCATCGAGTCGCACTTAATCAGAAAATCCAGCGGGGGCTTCACCTATATTGCAGAGTGGAAGGGAGGCTTGCTTGAGCACAAAATGGGTCATCTGACGTGCTTTGCTGGAGGCATGTTTGCACTTGGGGCAGACGGGGCACCAGATGAGAAGACTGGACACCAAATGGAACTGGCTGCTGAAATCGCACGCACGTGTCACGAGTCGTATTCCCGCACCAGTAAGTAAAGGGGCGTCTTTTGAAAACCTCTGTAACAGTCGTTCAGTTGTTAAGAGCAGAGCAGTGTCTTTTCAATACTTGTTAGCAGCTGTGCAAGGCTTTTCCCTTTTGCTGTTTCAACACTATTGAAAAATGCTAAATCATTAGCCTCCCTGTTCCAGTTTGTCATATTTTGATAAAATTCCTTGTTGAGTTTGTGCTGGTTTAGACGGTCAGAATGGTGCCTCTGCAAGATGAGATGATCCTGGCATGACAGGTAATAGTATTGGGCTTTGGTATGAGGCCAGTCAAACTCAAAGCTGCTTGGAGTGTCTTGCATAGGGTTTAGTACTGCAATGTGTTTGAGGAATTATTTTGTCCTTTTCCATCACTTACCAGGAAAGGAGTTTGCCAGAGCAATTTAAGCAAACGCCAGAATACCGCAGAAATCTCTGACCAAACGTCTGTGATTTTGTAACAATTACCTGTTACTTGAAGTCCTTACCTGATTTGTTTTAAATACTAAGCATTTCAATTATGTAAAGGGCAACATTCACTTAGAATAATATATATATTTTTTTTTTTTTTTTTTTTAATCTAGTGGGGGAGTCTTTTAAGAAAACAAACATATATATTATGCCACATGTGCTCCACAAGTAGCGTTTCTCTACACATACTGCATACCTTTATTGGAAGACTGGATACATAAAAAGTAATTGGGCTGGAATAGGTGTACTGAAATGTTTATTTCCTTTCCCCATTTTTTTTTTTTCTCTTAGCACTGAAACTGGGACCAGAAGCCTTCAGGTTCGACGGTGGTGTTGAAGCCATTGCCACGAGGCAGAACGAGAAGTACTTCATCTTGAGACCGGAGGTCATTGAGACATACATGTACATGTGGAGGTTTACTCATGACCCCAAGTACAGGCAGTGGGGCTGGGAAGCAGTGCAGGTGAACTTTTCAATTTTAGTTTTTTTCTAACAGTCTGATTAATTCACCTATTTCCTTACTTTGTACATAAACAGTATGCTCCTACAATACTTTTCTAACTATTCACTAAGCCAGTGGTTCTCAGACTTTTTGGGCCGTGCCCCCTTCTTCTTGTCTGTGGTACTTGATACCCCCTCCCCTCCCAAAACACACAAACGAACATACATATACTGTTAAAAAAAAAAATCCAGCATGCCTGTGGCTCCTCTGTATGTCACTGCTGTTTTTTTGGGGTTTTTTGGCACCAACCAGCCACTGATCCATCGTAACAAAACAAACACACCTGTCCTCCGAAGCATGTGCCGTTTAGCCTGCCTCTTTACACACTTAGACACGGGTGGGTCAGGGTCGACAGCCGCCAGTGTCACTGTCACAGGCCTCCGCAGGTGCCGTTCCGCCGCAGAACCACAGGGGTCGCTGGTGCACGGTGAGCCGACCATGGACCTTTGGTACCGTCTTAATTTGGAAGGAAGAGGGACCCACCTGTGAGCCGGTTTTGAGTGCCGCCCCCTGGGAGCTCCCGTCCTTGGTCGGCAAAGGAATAGCCTGGACTCGAACCGGCGACGTCCAGACTATAGGGGGCTTTCAAGATTGCCCGCCAAATCGAAGGAGCTCCATCACGAATTGTAGCCGCCGGAGGTATTACTAAACAAAATTCAATTATAATCAATTGATAATGGCAAAACATTTTTAAAACCGACCATAATTTAAGTCAGGGGGGTTTGTGTAAAACAGTATTAAATTTACAGTTTGTAAATTCAACGGATTTTTTGGCCCCTAAGAGTAATTTGCAATTGAGTAAGGTGCAGAACGAGAATTTGTCTACGTTTTCGTCGTTGCAGTCCTTTTGTTGTGATCATTTCGTGAGTAGTCATAGAGTTAACAACCGGGTAACTTTTAGGAGACCATCTTTTTCCTGTCTTTTCCCAGGCAGTAATTCTTTAAAGGACGTTCTATCAGTTTTAAGACTGTGGTTCACAACATAACACAGTGGAACGATCACAGTACTGCGTGTGAAACCTTTAACAATAAAGCAGAAATGAAAATGCTTTTATTTGCTTCTAAATCATTTCAGACTGATTTGATTAATAGACTAGCAAGCACTGGCAAAACCAGCTACATTTTTATACGGTGCAAAACATTTAAAAGTTTTGTTTTGTTTCTGGATTTTGCGATACCTGCATGATGCCTGCATTAATAGTAGTATCTACAATGTATCGACAATAACAATCAGCCATTTTGTTTCAGACTTTCAACAAGTTTGACACAAACCATTTTGGCTGTTACTTAATTAAACCCCACAAAAATGCTTAACAGTGCTACTACAGTAACAGCTGCAGTTTACAGTGCCTCTGTGTTTCTGATCGCATCAATTCTAGATTTTTTTTAAATCCGTTGATGGAAATGACCGGTCTACTTTGAATGTTTTCAAGCAAATTGGCTTCATCACTGCCATTCTCGTATCCACTTTGATATCTGACACATTATTTCTCTTGTCCAGCGTTTTGAATGTTTTCATTGGGTCAAAAGTGCCATTCCTCCCGTTCCACTTGGGAAGTCTTTTGACGAATTATTTCTCCCTTGTCCACGCTGTTGTTCTTAAACCACGTTTCTGTATCAGAAAGACACCCTGACAGCGGAACAATGGGAGTCATATGCTGCCATTACTGTCACTCTCAAACACCCCCTCTCATTGATGGAGGAGTATTATTTCGCGATCCAATCAAAAAAGTAACACCGAATGATAAATAAAGCCAAGTTAGTTTCCGCCCATTTTCCCATTGGTTAATTATAGCCCGTTCAGCCAAGGTTAAAATATCGGTTTCCAAGAATTCGCACCGCTGTAACATAATTAATGGTAATTTTTTTTTTTTTTTTTTTTTTTTTTTTAAATTTAAAAAAAGTGGGGTAACTCGACTTTGTTGACATTTTTGAGGGTGGGGGGCCCCCCCTATGTCCAGACATGTGGGGGGGGTTCAAACCCCCACTGCGCTGAAGCGGAATTTTTTGTGGGCCAGTTGGGGGAACCGGTCAAAAACCCAAATGTGTTGACCACAACTACTGAACCACTTTGGTGTTAACTTAAAGAATTTTTTCAACAAGGATTGAATTGTTTTGGGGTTTTTTTTTTTTTTTTTTACATTCTTTGTTTTATTTACAAAAAAAAGTAGAACGTTTTGTTAAGTCGGAAACATCATTCAAAGCAAATGATTTCAGCATTCCGTAGTGATCCCCGTTTTTAGAAGTGTTAAAGCATAAAGTAGGGGTGGGGGCGATCGTGAGTTCATGTAGCAACCTGTAAAAAAAATCCCAACAAATCTTGGTTAAGTTATGCTACTTGTTTTTTTCATTTCGGACTTAACAATGAAAACCCAAAAAAACAGAAACAGTGTTTTTTTCTTTGTTGAATTTGGTTATTTTATTTATTTATTTATTTACCATTTTTAACACTGAATCAGCCATTTTATTTAAGCCTGAACATACTTTGTAATTTTAGCAAAATTAATAACATGTACTTAATATTTGCTTTGTGATATTTTTATTTATTTGTAATAAAGCCAGATTCTTTGGTTCTTGCTTTTAACAATCTTTTAATTTGAAATATTTTCCCAAGGCAGAATGATAGAAGTTTGTGTGGGAGACAAAAACTCCTTAGAACACATTTTACTGGATAAAATGGCTGTCAAAAGAATTATTTTTCAATGTTTCATATCCTTTTCCTATCAATGCAGGCACTGGAGCAATACTGCAAAGTAAATGCAGGATATTCTGGAATCAGAGATGTTTACGCCAGTCACCCAAGCCATGATGATGTGCAGCAAAGCTTCTTCTTGGCAGAAACGCTCAAGTACGTAGACCAGATGAACCACGATTTACAGGGACTGCTCAAGAATGGTTATCCATTTTCAAATCTGATACCAGCATTTTATAATGTTGTAATTCAGCAATTACCATAATATTGAGGGGTATGTCAAATATCTAGACAGTGTGTGTTTTATACTTTTAAAATGAGAGCGACTTATGTTCAGTAATACTGGTACAGTTATTTCAAATAAACTGCATGCATTCAACTACAGTATTGTCTTTTTAAAATTGCAAGGTATATCATTTTACAAGCTATTATACAAAGCATAGTGTAGGCATGGGTTTCATCCCCCACCCCCCACCGCACCCTCAGGAATGATGACTTGCAGTTAAGTGCTTCTGTGTGAAAGGCAGACCTTTTCTGCCTGTGAAACTTGGACATCCTACTATGAGGAGGCAAACAAACTCAAATACTCTAACTCAATCCCAGTTAACGAGCTCCTTCGAGATCAAACACACTAGCCAGGTCTTGTCAAACTGCAACTGAGCACTCAGTGGCCCTTTGAGGTAATCTATTTAGAGTTTTGTAGGGCAGTTAGATGACTGAAATATAAGGATTAGGATACCTCAAAACATCCCCCAGTCCATCCTAACCTGTGGACTTTTATACCCCCCCTAATCTTAAAAAGGTTATACACAAGTGTTTCAAAAAAAAAAAAAAAAAAAAATCCTGGAACTACAACTTTTTAAACTTTAAAATTTTAGAAATCCGATCTGTAGCTTCGTCATATTACACAAAAATCCCCCTTTATAAAAATCATTTTGTAGGTACTGTAACCACTGTTAAAAAAGAAACATTCATGCGGTATTTTTCTGTTTTTAAATTTCGACATAAAAATTTTGTTAATGCAAAAAGTCTTTCTTTTTTATGAAACGGTTATAATTTACTACCACGTTGCAGCAAAGCGACTTCTGGACCATAAAGGTACAAATTACAGCTTAAAATGTAACCCCTTTAAGCTAGATCGAATATATTTGAAGCAACTTTCTAGTTGGTGCAATTTATTTAAAGGACTTTAACTATACTTAAACTCCAGTTATTTGAACAAACATCACTGAAATATGTAATTCTGGTTTGTACCGATTTGATTTACAGGTTGTAGTGACACATTCTGCTTGTGTTATAGAAATATAAATACAGTAAAGTAAAATGTAATGCATTTGTACAATTTTAAACATTTTATACAACACAAGTTATGTAAACTAGCATAACGTTTATTATTGGTTGTTGCTGTTGCCTGGAGAGTATTATGGCTAGGTCATCAGGCTAGCCTCTGAGTAAATGAAGTTCGAACATGTATATTTTAAACAGTTTACTACTGTACAGGTTTAAGAAATGTATTGAATTCATATATTTTTATTAGCACAATTAATTTCAACTTACTGTTAGCAGTATACTGGTAAACATGCTTTATTTTATTTGTAGAAATAATCTTACTTACAACATGCAGCTTATTTGCACCTGACTGCTGTCTGTAGGTGCCTGCTACAGTACAATATTCTACTTAATGTGTTCACCTGCTTCATCTAAACATGGGTAATCACGTGTAAAACTACAAAATTGTTTCACGTGATCGTTATATTCTTGCTGGGTGTAAAAGAGGTCAACGAGGAACTTTGTTGAAATGTCAGTAGCTTGAAAGGATGGGGCCCAAGGAGAAGGAAATCCAACTGGAACTGTCAGACTGTGTGCCATGAGATATAAAGAAATGTCTGTCCAAAGGAAAGGTGGGTCAAGTTGACTCCTTTAGGATTCAGCAGGGCTTGAAGAAGACAAAGAGGCTTGCGGCACCATTACTGTAGAGTGTGATTATGATTCAGACACAGTCCCAGTTTGAGGAATCTCTGCCCGGTGGCTCTGCAGCACAGATGGTTGATGCTTGCGACATTGAGACTCCTGCTAGAAGGCACAGTGAATCTACCGCGAGTAGCTTTTGTAATTGATGATAATACAATGTAAGGAACTGTAAGGAATATAAATTATGTAAGGCAGCAACTGGTACTCCTATAATTCTTTTACGACAGGTGACTCTATCTATAAAAATTTAATTGTTGTTTTATTACATTTTGTAAAAAAAAAAAAAAAAAAAAAAGAGCAGGACAAAAGGGATTTGTGCTTTCCTCAATATAAAACCCACACTTATTCATATATTATATGCCAGACTTGCTGTACATTTCTGCCTGTATTGCTCATCCAATTGTGATCACTTAGTATTGCATATTCCTTAGTTTTTATGGACATTAAAATCAGTGTTGACATTGGTCGTGTTTGGATAATAAAAGCTTTATCGTCACAGTTGATTCACCTTTTTTGTTCTTTGGAGCCTCTTCTCTGGTTTTGACACTGTGCTTGGTCACTTTATGCTTTTGATGTAGGCCACCTACTTTTTCCTGATGCGGATACTTACAATAAATGTAATATTTTTTGATATGCCTACTAGGGAATATTTATTATACCAAGTCCAATTAATTTCACATTCCCTGTGCTGAATTAGATCCTAACCCGTGCCTCATTGATAGTTATAGGGTAACACACATTTGACATTGAAGACCATTTATAAAAAGATGGATGAGAAATGTTAGATTTGTGTGAGAATTCTCAGCCAGTGCTTTATTAATCAGTTACTGATGTAGTCTCGAGTTATTGATGTAACCTTAGCGAAAAGAGTCAACAAACTGTAACCCAGCAGCAAAACCTCTTAATTGTCGAAATAGCAGTTGGTTCCCAACCTTAAAGGTGGAAAAAACAAACGAAACCTTTCGTAGAAGAGACCAAAAAACTGGTGACACGGAACCAGGTGGAAATACGAAACACTACATCCGGTGTAAAATAAAAAGGAACTAACCGCACCTATTGGAAAACGTGGTTTTATTTTACCATTAATAAGAAACACTAAATACGGGAATGATCCCCTTATAATAATAACTTGGGTTCAGGTTCATTTTAAAAAGTGGGTTAAATGGGACACGAATGACCTGATGTTTTCAGAAGATGATTTTTTTTTTTTTTTTCATTGGGTTTCCACTACTGAAGTGTTTGTAAAACTGTACTTTCCCTGGGTTTAAATATTTTTTCCCTACTCCTTTAACAATCTAAACACACCCTTTAACGAGTCCGGGTCAACGGAAAAATTTGATTAGTCAAATGACCCTTTCATCACGGAGGCCCGCACTAAACTTTTTGGTAACCTTAAGCCCCCCCCCCCCCCCCCCCCGGGAAAAGGTTAAGGGCAACTGTCAAAAATTCACCCACCACCTGTCACACGGCCCTGACATATCAATACCCACTAAAAAAAAGACACAACCAGGAAAGGTTGGGGGGGGGGGCTATCCTGGGTGCTGATCCGTATTCCCTTTTGAACACCAGTTTGAAACTCCTCCCCCCGGACAAGGGTGTAAGACTTTGAAAACTCCAAGTTAGGGAAAATTTGTACTACACTTCAAAAGACAGGGGTTGAATTTCCATATGGAACCGACATAAAAGTCCTTTTCTCTTAGTGGAAGGGAAAACTTGTAACCCAAAAACATTTTGTCTCGCCGTAGGTTGAATGGTCAGGTAGAGACCCCTTTGGTCCCTTCACATCTGGGCGTTGAAGTTCTTTTTAATACTAAACAAAAGGCCAAGATGGGGGGGGGGGGCCTGTCCCTTTCTTGGAGAAGGTTGAGAAATGAAACAAGACACATGTTGGTTGTAAATAGCTGCTAATCATTATAACAATCAAGGTCAATAGTAACAAGGAGAACTTTTTGAGTTAAATCCTTTTTGACTCGCAATCACAATATCCCCCCCTTGGGGGGAGGGGTTCGGAAAGAAGAGAGGGAATTGAAATGTAAATTAAATTAACCGACCAGGACGTTTAATTGCTGTCTGCATGTTGTATTTTACCCTGTATTTTCTAAGTATTTGACTGCAGAGTTAGACTGCAAGATTCTTTCCTCCTCTGTGAGGAGATGGAGGCCGCTTTCAGCTGTAATTTTTTGTTGTGTTTTAAAAAAGCCATAATGAGCTAGAAAGCTTCATCATTCACAAAGACATTTTTCCCCTGTTTTATTTTGTCTCTTTTTCTTCTGTGGTGTCCACTTAACATCTAAGACAACAGAGGACTGAAACTGGGTCTTTACAATGTTTTTATTGATTACGGTATGTTTCATTTTTCTAAGATTATATTTTTAATATGAAGCACTAGGTCTGTGTTTTAATAATGGTAACCACAGTGCACAGCCATTGTATCCAATCACGTTAAAATAGGGCCTTATCTGTCTCATTCAGAATAATAAGTCATACATATTCACGCTGCCGGGTTCATTGTTTTTGTTGGGGAAAGAAATTCTTGCTGCATTTGAGTTCCGTGTGTAGTGGTGTGATTTAGGTTACTGTGGCTTCGTTCATAAATCCACACTGCCACCTACTGGAACTCTGAAATGAGTACATCACCTCAAAATAAGGCTGGTCACCCCATATGTGACTGCAAAGTAGGAAATATAATATTTATTGGAAAAATA